>NW_025203502.1:7823-8597 GCF_004010195.1 Chiloscyllium plagiosum
TCCACTACTGCTTCATATTCCGGCCAAGTTGTGTTGTTCACTGTTTTTGCTGAAACCGAACGGAGATTGGGATTTCGTCGCTGGTGTGAAACAAAATCCTGTAGTGACTTTACTTCTTGATATTTGGTGTTCTGGCGAATGGGAAAATAATTCCGGTTAATTGTGATGTCATATGGTCTTACATTTCTCTCATTTCCTTCACTTCTGTCCTGGAGACGTGGGCAGCAGGCACTGCCGCATTGTTGATCGGATGGGCTAACTGATCTAAACGAGACTGTGTTTGGGAATATTCACTTTTCATGGCTCATTCATATTCGGTTCTTTGTCTTCCCTCATTTCAGAGTTTTTTGGGAGGTGACAGTGCACTAAGAGTCCAATATATGTTGGGAGCATAATATGGAATTGCTCTGCTGAAGGATCTGGGAATCGTTTATGGCTGATTGCCCTCGGACTGTCCCCAGAAAAACATTAATGCTTCGAAATCTCTGAAAGTGCATTTTTAAAAAATTCTCAGCATTTAGCCCCTATCCCACTAAACCCTTCCTATCCGGAAATTCATCCAATTGCCTTTGAAATCTTCTGAGTGTACAAGCCTCCTCCACTTCATCTGGTAGCTGATTCCATATACGCACAGCCTTCTTTGTGGGAAAGGTGCCTCAAATGCTTTTTATATTTTACCTATTTCACCTTAAACATATGCTCTCCAGTTTTCAACTCACCAAACATTGCCGAAAGCAAAAACTTAAGTATTCCGTTGACAAACCTTCCTTTAGG
>NW_025203503.1:0-5471 GCF_004010195.1 Chiloscyllium plagiosum
TGTGGAATGGATAGGTGGAAAGGAGGTTGGACAAGTAGGTCAAGTCAAGAGGATAGAGCCGAGTCAGAGGGTTGGATCTGGGATGGCGTAGGGGGAGGGAAGATTTGGAAACTGATGAAATCAATGTTTAAGCTATGTGGTTGTAGGCTCCTGAGGTGGAAGATGAGGTTTTCTTCTTCCAGTTTGTGGGTGGCATAGTTTAGGTGGTGGAAGAGACACAGAATGGGCATGTCACGGGGGAAGTGGGAGGGGGAATTGAAATGGATGGCTACTGGAAGGTGGGGTTGTTTGGTGTGTACGGACCAGAGATGTTCACTCAACCGTTCCATGAGTTTGTGCTCTGTCTCCTCTACATTGGAGAGATCATATTAAGAGCAGTGGATGCAGTGAATGAGGTTTGAGAATATGCAAGTAAACCTGCTGGATTTGGAATGATCCTTTGGGGCTTTGGACTGAGGTGAAGGAGGTGTGGGCTGCAGATTTTGCACCTCTTATGGCAGTAGGAAAAGGTGCCAGGTGTGGAGAGGAGTGTAGACTTAACCAGGGAGTCACGGAGGAAATGGTCCCTAAGGAATGCTGATTGGGGTGGGGAGAGAAACATTTTTGGTAGAGTCCGAGTGTAGGTGTCAAAAATGCCAGAATGATATGCTGGATTTGGAGATTAGTGGGTTGAAATGTGAGGACCATGGGATTCTATTCTTGTTGCAGTTGGGTGATTGGGGTTCGGGAGGTGCGGGAAGTGAAGGAGATGCGATTGAGGGCATTGTTGATCATGGGAGGAGAAATTACAGTCCTGGATGGAGGACATCTGGTATGTCTTGGAGTGGAACTGCTTATCTTGAGAGCAGATATGGTGGAGGCAGAGGAATTGGGAGTGGGCAGGGGAGGTGGAAAGGGAAAGTGTAGTTAAGATTGGGGGGGAAGGTGTTGGTGTAGTTGATTAATTGTTCAAGCTTCTTGTGGGAGCACTGGTCCAGTGCCGATACAGTCATTGATACAGTGGAAGAAAAGATGGGCGATGGTGCCATCCTAACTCCTGACTCAACCTGCAAGTTACCTTCAGAGAAACCAGGACGAGGACTCTCCCAAGTCCTTTTGCATTTGGATCTTTGAATTTTCTTCCTGTTTTAGAAAATAGTCCATGCCTCTACCCTTCCTATCAAATTACATTTTTCACGTTATATTTCATCTGCCATTTCTTTGCCCACTCCCCTAATCTGTCTAAATATTTTCTGCAGTTTCCCTTCCTCCTCAATACTGCCTGTTCCTCCACCTATCTTGGTATCATAGGCATAATTAGCCAGAATGTCCTCAGTTCCTTAATCTAGGTTGTTAATGTATAAAGTGAAAAGTTGTAGTCCCAACACTGAGCCTTGTGGAGCACCACTAGTAACTGGCTTCCATCCTGAGCAGGAACCTTTGTATTCCTATCGGCTTTCTGCCGGAGAGCCAGTCTTCTATCCACGCTCATACTTTACCTCTAACACCATGGGCCCTTATCTTAATCGCTGCCTCCTGTGTGGCACTTATCAAAAGGCACTTTGCAAACACTTCTGGAAGTCGAGGTGAATAGCATCCATTGACTCTCCTTAGTCTAACCTGCTAATTACCTCTTCAAAGAATTCTAACACATTTGTCAGGCAAGGTCTCCTATGTGCTATTAAAAATTGAATTACAATTCCCAATATTTTTATAGAATCTGACAGTGTGGAAAGAGACCCTTGATCCATTGCATCCAAGCCACTTATCAAGCACCTATCTATTCTGGATCTATTTTCCAGCACTTGTCCTGGAGCCTTGGACACTGTTTTGAGCATTCATCAAAATGCTATTGAAATGTTGGGGGCTCCTGTTTGTACCACCCTTTTTAATGCAGTGAGTTCCAGATATTCTCACCCTTTGCATGAAAAGTGGTTTGCCATTTTCCGTCCTTTCGTAGCTTCCATGTTAACTAATGATTTATTATTAACAATGTATTGGGTGTTGTCCCACTCTTCAAATTTGTCATCACCCTTTCTCCTCAAAGAAACTAAAACTTGATTCCACTATACTTGCAAACTTTTGTCCTGTATACAACCTCCATTACTCTCCAGAAGGCATTATTAACTTCCAAATCAATGTCCTCTTTCCAAGTATGGTGTTTGAAATCATCTATTCAGATTTCCTACTTTTCATAGTACCAAAATCATTAAAGTCGCGCATATGTCTTATAACTGGGTGCTTATTTTGTTTGTGACAGAGAATGAAGGTTATGTGAGCTGCTAATAAATATAATTCTAGATCTAGATGAAATGTTTGGAATGAAAAATACTGTCGTACCTCAAGACCGTTCAATCTAATGTCGGCTTTATCTACTGAACGTCTGTTTCATTTTCTCTATGGCAAGTTTATACTTCCTTGGAAAGAGACCAAAACTGTACACTGCTCTCTGGTCTCAATGGTGGCTCCAAATACAATTTCAGCAAGACATTTTTTTATCCCTGGACTCATGTTACGATAATTGATGATGATGAGGTGCCCGTGTTGGACTGGGGTGGACAAAGTTAAACACTCACCACCAGGAGCACTGCTTCATTAGGTAGCTGGTGGGGCACATAAGACACAGAATTTATAGCATTAAATTGTAGTGTCATGCAATTGATGTGATATGTTGAACAAACTTAGGTTGCTGTTAAGTTTTTCTTTTAGGGTGGATTGCAGGTTTTGATTCATTAATGTAAGTCCAGAACTGGTTTCAAGTCACATTCTTGAGATAACTTAAGGATTTATATTAAAAAAAAATCTGTAGGCAGTCAATCCATGTGACATTTTATAAATTCCTACTTCAGAAATAGAACCAGTCTGACTCAAGATTGGGATACAGACAGACTCTGACCTCACACCTTTAAGCATTGTCTGAGCTGAGTTACGTTTTATAAAACCTTATGCTATCTTGGGAATGTGACTTGAAAGAAGTTCTGGGTATTACATATTAATGAATGGAAGCCTGCAATCCATCCTTAAAAAAGGACATAACCACAATCTAGGTTTGTTCAATATATTGTATCAGTTTCATGACACTATGATCTTGTGCGACAAATTGTGTCTTCATGATCCTGCCCCACTAGCTACCTCACTAATGAGCAATGCTTGGAAAGCTAGTACTTTTAAATAAACCTGTTGAACTGTAACCTGGTGTTGTGCGATGATAATTGATGGCACATGTTGGTCTTTATAATTGCTTGTTCCAACTGCATTCTAGCTTTTAATGACTCATGAACTCCTGTGGGGCGTATCCTTGAAGCCTCCCCACATTCTATATTCCTGTCTAGTTTTGTGCCATCAGCAAAGCCTTTGAAAAAATTTATATTTGGTCCCCGCATCCAAATTATTTATGAAGGTTGTGACTCGCTGTGATCACAGCACTGACCATTGTGGTACCCCACTAGTATCGGCCTCCCTTGTTGAGATTGATCCATTTATTACCACTCTGTTATCCAATTTTCAGTCCATACTAAACACTAATCCCATAATTTTGTTTAATAACCTTTTTAGTATAAAACGTTTTTTTGAATTTTACATATCCTGCATCTTCCTTAACTTTGTAACAAGCAGTCTCTTCAAAAATAAACTCCAATAGGTATGTCAGACTTGGTCTGCTTTCCATTTAGAACATAGAACAATACAGCACAGAACAGACCCTTCGGCCCTCAATGTTGCGCCAACCTGTGAACTATTCTCAGCTCGTCCCCCTACACTATCCCAAAAATCATAAATGTGCTTGTCTAAGGATTGTTTAAATGTCCCTAGGAAAAAGACTTTCACTGTCTACTTATCTAATCCTCTGATCATCTTGTATGTCTCTATCAAATCCCCTCTAAGCCGCCTTCTTGCCAATGAGAACAGATTCAAGTCTCTCAGCCTTTCCTCATAAGACCTTCCCTTCAGACCAGGCAACCTCCTAGTAAATCTCCTCTGTACCTTTTTCCAATGCTTCCACGTCCTTCCAAAAATATGGGGACCAGAACTGTACACAATATTCTAAGTGTGGCCGCACCAGCCTTTTTGTATAGTTGCAGCATGATATTGCGGCTCTGGAACTCAATCCCACTACGAATGAAACCTAACATGCTGTATGCCTTCTTAGCAGCACTCTCCACCTGGGTAGCAAATTTCAGGGATCTATGTATATGGACTCCATGATCCCTCTGCACATCCACATTACCAAGAATCTTTCCATTGACCCAGTACTCTGCCTTCCTGTTATGCTTCCCAAAGTGCATCATCTCACATTTGGCTGCATTGAACTTCATTTGCCACCCCTCAGTCCAATTCTGTAGTTTATCCAAGTCCCCCACAACCTGTAACATTCTTCCACACTGTCCACTACTCCACACCAACTTTAGTGTCATCTGCAAATTTACTAATCCATCCACCTATGCCTGCTTCAAAGTCAATTATAAAAATGACAAACAGCAGTGGTCCCAAAATGGACCCTTGGGGCACACCACTAGTAACCAGACTCCAGGCTGACTATTTTCCACCACTTGCTTCCTTCTTTCAGAAAGTCGGTTTCTAATCCAAACTGCTAAATCACCCTTGATTCCATGCCTCTGTGTTTTTCTCCAACAGCGTACCATGTAGGACCTTACCAAAGGCTTTACTGAAGTCCATGTATACCACGTCAACTGCCCTACCCTCTTCTACATGCTTGGTCACCTCAAAAAAAAACTCAGAGGTTTGTGAGACACGACCTGCCCTTGATGAAACCATGTTGACTATCTGAAATCAAATTGTTGACTGCGAGATGATAAATCTTATCTCTCTTAATACTTTCCAAAACCTTTCTTACAACAGAACTAAGGCTCACTGGTCTATAATTACCTGGGTCATCTCTACTGCCCTTCTAGAACAGAGCACAACATTTGCAATCCTCCAGTCCTCTGGTACCAAACCTGTAGACAATGACGACTCAAAGATCAAAGCCAAAGGCCCTGCTATCTCCTCCCTCGCTTCCCAGAGAATCCTCGGATAAATCCTATCCAGCCCAGGGGACTTGTTTACTTTCACTCCTTCTAGAATTGATAACGCCTGTTCGTAACTAACCTCGATCCTTTCTAGTCTAAAATCTCGTACTTCATTCTTCTCCTCTACAATATTCTCCTTTTCCTGAGTGAAAACCGATGAGAAATGTTCGTTTGGCACCTCTCCGATCTCCACAGGGTCCACACTCAACTTCCCACTTCTGTCTTTGTTGGTCCTATTCCTACCCTATCGCTTTATTCCTCACATACCTATAGAATGCGTTAGGGTTCTCCTTTATTCTATTTGCTGAAGACTGCTCGTGTCCTCTCTTTGCTCTTCTTAACTCTCTCTTTAAATCCTCCCTAGATGATCTGTAACTCTCCATCGCCTCAGCTGAACCATCTTGCCTCATCAACACATAAGCCTCCTTCTTCATAACAAGAGATGCAATTTCTGTTGTAAACCAC
>NW_025203503.1:5716-8597 GCF_004010195.1 Chiloscyllium plagiosum
AGTTATAGCATTTCCAGTCAATGTTGGGGAAGTCAAAGTTCCCCATAATGGCCACCCTGTTCCTCTCACTCCTACCCAGAATGATTTTGCTAATCCTCTCTTCCACCTCCCTGGAACTTTGCGGAGGCGTATATAAAAAAAAAACTCCAAGCAGTGTGACCTCTCCTCTCCTGTTCCTAACCTCCGCCCACACTCTCAGTAGTCGAGTCCTCGTCAAAAGTTCTCTCAGCCACCGTTACACTATCCTTGACTAAGAAGGCCACGCCTCCCCCTCTTTTACCGCCTTGTCTGTTCTTAATGAAAGATCTAAAGCCTGGAACATGCAACATCCATTCCTGACCCTGCTCTATCCATGTCTCTGAAATGGCCACAACATCAAAATCCCAGGTATCTATCCATGTTGCAAGCTCACCTACCTTATTTTGGATATTTCTGGCGTTGAAGTAAACACACTTCAAACCACTTCGCCATCTGCCAGCACATTCCTGTGACCCTGAAGTCCTGTCCCTGTCCTTCCTACTCTCATCCTACTGTGCACTGCAGCTACAGCTACAGCTCCAGTTCCCATCCCCCTGCTGAGCTAGTTTAAACCCACCCGAATAGCACCAGCAAATTTCCCATCCAGGATATTAGTACTCCTCTGGTTCAAGTGAAGACCATCCTGTTCGTACAAGTCCCACCTTCCACAGAGTGAGCCCCAATTATCCAAGAACCTGAAACCCTCCCCCCGCACCATCCTTGCAGCCATAAGTTCAGCTGATATCTCTCCCTATTCCTTGCTTCGCGGTCACGTGGCACGGGTAACAAACCAGAGATAACAATTCTGTTTGTTCTAGCTCTCAGCTTCCACCCTAGCTCCCTGAAATCCTGCCTTACATCCCTATCTCTCTTTCTACCTATGTCATTGGTACCTACATGGACAACAACTTGAGGCTGGTCACCCTCTCCCTTCAGGACCCTAAAGACATCACTGACCCTGGCACCTGAGAGCCAACACACCAACCGTGAGTTTCGTTCGTTCCCAACAGACCTTCTATCTGAGCCTCTAACTATAGAACCCCCAATGACTAACACTCTCCTCCTTTCCCTCCTTCCCTTCTGTGCGACAGGGACCGGCTCTGTGCCAAAGACGTGGGCCCCACTGCATACCCCTGGTAAGTCGTCCCCCTCAACAGTATCTAAAACGGTGTACGTTTTTCAGGGAACGACCACAGGGGATCCCTCCACTGACTCCCCCCCCCCCCCCCAAGCTGTCACCCAGCTTTCTTCGTGTCTAGGAGTAACTACTTCCCTGTAACATTGACTTATATAGCTGGATGGAAATAAAAATAAGAAGTCCCTCCTTTCCCAGAAACCTCTACTCTCTGACTTCAAATTTAAAAGCACATATCAGTGACTCACCGCTCCCAGCAGGCCCCTGGTGCAAGCCTCTGCCCTTCGAGTTGCTGCTCCCGCTGGAAAAACAAAGATTTGTCATGGTAGATTTTGAGGAACTATTCTTATCAGAGTTATTTTATTTTGCGGCATGTTAACTGCTTTATTCTTGACTCATCTTGTCCCCTTTTTGCTCCCTTCTCCGTCATCTAGCGAAAAACAATTCAGACTTCCATAGAATTAAAAGCACAAATGGTAGTTGATTATAGTCAAAACCTGTAAATCATTTGTGATGTTCAACATGCAGTTATTTTAAATGACCTGTTTGAATATGCTAGGAGAAAGTGAGGACTGCACATGCTGGAAATCAGTCGCGAGTGTGGTGCTGGAAAAGCACAGCAGTTCAAGCTGGAGAATCGATGTTTCTGATCAGGAACCTGATGAAGGGCTTACATCCGAAATGTTGATTCCTCTGCTTCTCGGACGCTGCACACTGTTTGGTTATGTTGTGACACACATCTTAGGCCGGTGGGACTTGAGCCCAGATTTTTTGGCTCTGAGGTCGGGACACTGCTATTGCAGCAGAAGACTTCATTTCATATAAGCTGTTAAACAACTGTGTAAGTATGCATAAAAGGAGTAAACAGTAGGTGGGGTTAGAGCCCAAAGACCGAGAAGGGCAGTTAGACAGAAAAAGGAGTGGATAACTATCTGTCTAGGAGGGTGAATAGCTGATAATGGGGACTTAGTGGCAAACAACGGGTGGTATGTAAGAGCAGGCTGTATGATAACACCTGGTTGGTGTGCATTGGGGTAAAGACATGGGAAAGCTCAAGCCCTGAAGATGTTGAACTGAATATTGAGTCCAGAAGGCTGCAGGGTCCCCATATGGAAAATGAGATACCATTCCTCCAGCTTGCACTGAGCTTTGCTGGAGCACTATAGCAAGTCTGAGACAGATGTTGGTCAGGGAACGGTAGTGTGTTGAAGTGGCAGGTAACTGGAGGTTCAGGGTCTTTCTCGAGGGCAGAACATAGATATTCTGAAAAGGGGTCACCAAGGTAACATTTCATTTCTCCAATGTAGAGGAGACCGCATTGTGAGCAGCAAATGCAGTAGACTGGAAGGTGTATTTGGGCCCTTGGATACTGAGAAGGGAAGAAGTAAATGGACAAGTATTATACCTTCTGCAGTTGCAGTGGAAGGTTTTGGGGGTGTGTTGGTGGGGACGTTGTGAGTGAAGGAAGAATGGACGAGGGTTTCACAGAGGGGACAGTCTCTGTGAAAGGCTGATAGGGCTTGGGAATGTGGCAGGTGGTGTTATCTTGCTGGGGGTGGTAGAAATGGCAGTTAATGATCTTGTGATGTGGATGTTGGTGGGAATGGTAGGTAAGGACAAGCGGAGCTCTGTCACTATTATTGTGGGAAAGAAGAGGGGATGAGGGCTGAAGTGTGGGAGACGGGTCAGACCTGGCTGAAGTCCCTGTCTCCACCCTTCAGGCACTCT
>NW_025203504.1:0-4791 GCF_004010195.1 Chiloscyllium plagiosum
CTTTTACAGGCACGAACAACTTCTTTCAATCTATACTGGCTAGCCCCACACCAAGGTATTGATAACTACTCTGAGGAGTCCTCTCAGCCTTCTACCCCGTGGCGAACAGACCCAGCCTGTTCAATCCGCCAATATGACTGAGGAATGAAAAGCATTCATGGAATCCGTAGGAATGTAGAGTTGGACTGGAATTCGGGCAGCCATGTTGTTATTGAGTTGGGGTGGATGAAGCATTCGAAGGTCTTCGTGACCTACCCTTATTGCTTGTTCAGTTGTTCAGGTGATTGCAAAGAGAAAGCTTAGCGGCCTCTCCAACCGATACGTCCTGTTTGGAACAGGGAGATTCTTTGTGCGTGATTTACCCACTCATGATTCCTTCACCGACTGATGTAAGCAAGCCTGCAACATATTCTCTATTTGTATGAACTTTGTTGATAAAAATTGTTGCAACTTGACCACATTTGGTGTTCAAATATTAAGCAATGAACATTTTGTAAAACTGAATGCCTGCACAGTTATTAAGGGCCTGTAATTCGAAGGCCATTGGCGTATACTGTTCATTTATTGCTGCTTCCTCTTGTCACTATGTTACAAGAGAACATAGAACAAACTACACTTTACAGGCCCTTCAGCCCTTGACGCTGTGCCGACATTTTACCTGCTCTAAAATCAGTCTCACCTACATACCCTTTAATGTAGCATGTTCATTGTGGTATCCAAGAGTAGCTTAAATGTCGCTAATGAATCTAACTCGCCGACCCCTCTTGGCAGTGCATTGAATGCAGCTACCTCTCCCTGTGTAAATGAACTAGCTCTCATATCTCCCCTAAAGTTTCCTCGTTTAAATTAAAATTATGCCCTCTGGCGATAGAAATTTCCATCATGGGAAAAAGAGTCCACCTATCCAATCTATCTATGCCTTGCAACATCTCGTACACTTCTATCAAGTCAGCACTCATCCTTTTCACTCCAGTGAGAAATGCCTCTAGTTCCCTCAAGATTTCTTCACAAGACATGCCCTCCACCAGCGTCCGGGTAAATCTCCTCTGCACACGTTCTGAAGCTTCCATATCGTTCCCATAATCTGGCGACCAAATCTGAATACAGTATTCTAATCCATGCCCCGGCGTAAAGAATTACAGCCGTCCACACGATCCACAACTTCACCAGCCTTCGAGAAATCGGCAAACTTACTAAGCCACCCTTCCACTTACTCATCCAAATAATTCATAAAAATCACGAAGAGTAGATGTCCTAGAACTTCTCCCTGTGGAGAACTGCATGTCACTGAGCTCCAGGATGAAAATTGTACATCTGCAAGCACCCTCTGTCTCCTTCCGGTAATACAGACAGGTTTATCTGTATCCCATGCCTCCTTACTTTCTAAATGAGCCAACCGTGGGGAATCTTATCAACTGCCTTTGTAAAAACCATTTACATCACATTCAATGCTCTATCTTCATCAACGTGCTTTGTCACATCCTCAAAGAATTGAGAAGATTGGTGTCACATGACCTGATCCTTGCAAAGCCAGCTTGATTATCTCCAGTCAGAATATTTTTCCAAATAATCGTAAGTCATTTATCTCACAATGGTTTACAATAATTTGCCCAACACTGACGTAAGATTGTTTGGTGTGTAATTCCGAGTATTATCCCTAATACCTTTCATAAATAAAGAATTACAATTTTCCATACTCTTGTCATCTGGCACTAATCCAGTGGACAGTGAGGACGCAAATATCATCACCAAATCTCTTCACTCCCTACCTGAATTATCTTTGGTTATATAATGCCCTGCACCGGTGATTTAGCTACCCATATGTTTTTTGTTCTACATAATTTGTCATGCCACCATTACAGGAGAAAGTGAGTTCTGCAGATGCTGGAGATCAGAGCTGAAAATGTGTTGCTGGAACAGCGCAGCAGGTCAGGCAGCATCCAGGGAACAGGAGAATCGACGTTTCGGGCATAAGCCCTTCTTCAGGAGTCATGTGATATAAGAGCAGAAAATAAGACGTTTGGCACATCGAGACCTCTCCGCCATTCTATTATGGCTGAGAGGTTTTTGACCCGATTTTACAGCTTTCTCCCCTAAACGTAGGCCATCTTGGCATTCAAGAAATTACCTATCTCAATTTTCAATATACTGAATTACGTGGCTGCTACAGCCTTTTGGGTCAATGAATGCCAGAGAATCATCACACTCCGATTAAGAAGTTTCTCCTGATGTCCATTGTGACGGATTTTGCTTTGACTCCATGTTTGTGCCTGCGCGTCCTCATCTCTCCTGCCAGTGGAACAATCACTCTGTCTAAGACGTTCTGTGTACTCTGAGTTAAAATCAACTGTTGTCTCATCCTTCTACCTAAAATGCATACAGTCCCAGTATCCTCAAAAGTTGTTCATTTGTTAAAGACTTTTA
Source organism: Chiloscyllium plagiosum (assembly GCF_004010195.1). Lineage (NCBI taxonomy): Eukaryota > Metazoa > Chordata > Chondrichthyes > Orectolobiformes > Hemiscylliidae > Chiloscyllium > Chiloscyllium plagiosum. The sequence goes on from NW_025203504.1 coordinate 2,425, forward strand.
TTTTTGGGTTCATTATCGTCGACATTTTCTGGACATGCTCAAGGTCCAATACATCGTTCCTTGGGTGTTATGAACCAAAACTGATCACAATATTCTAGACATGTCTGACCAGAGCCTTATAAAGCCTCAGAAGTACACCGCTGCTTTCATATTCCATTCCTCTCGAGATGAATGAAAACGTTATATTTGCCTTCCGAACTACTGACTGAACCTACAAGTTTATCTTAAGGGAAGTCGGAAATAGAACTCCCAAGTCACGTTGCATGTCACAATTATGAAATTTGTCCCCATTTTGACAATATCCTTGTCTTTAATCTTCTGACCAAAAACACTACCTAATAGTTCGCAAATTGTATATCATTTGCCAATTCAATGCCATTCCTCTAATCTGGCGAAATCATTCTGCAGTCTCCTCATCTCCTAATACTCCCTGATCCTGCACGTATCTTTGCACCATTTGTAAAATGAGCAATAAGGCCCGTAATTCCTTCATGCACAATGTTAATTTATGATGTGAAAAGTTATCCCAACATCGACCCTTACGGAACAACAACAGTCACCGGCTTCAGTCTTGAAAAGGACGTTATTATTCCCACTCTTTTCCTTCACACAGACAGTCTATCACCCACCCATACTCGGACATTGCCTCGAACACAACGAGCCCTTATCTAACTCCGATGCGCCACATTATCAAAGACTTTTTGGAAGTCAAGGTCGAGAATATACACTAAATGTCCTTGGTCTCATTTGCTTGTTACCTTCTCAAGGAATTCCAGTAGATTCCCTTGTGAGTTCGAGCAGCTGGAGTACAGAGAGGAGGACGTCGGGCCTGCTGGGAAGTTAAGGGTTTCTATAAAGGGACCTACCTTCACGTGCCAGGGTCCTTTTTGAATTCGAGTGGCTGGAGCAGAGAGTGAAGAAAACGAAGCCTTCTAGGTCGGTAAGGCTTTCTACAAATGGATCTATCTTCGCGTCCCAGAGGCCTTTTCGAGTTCGTGTGGAGGGCACAGGAAGCGGAGCCTGTTGGGAACGTAAATTATTGATTTTTTTCAGTGGGCGCGATTATTCGGCAGGCTGAGGGAGAAATTGAGAGGATGTACAGGGAGATGGTAAATCTTCAGGCGAATGATTTGGACAGCTGGGTTACAGTCAGGGGGCGGAAAGGCAATGGACGGACCGATGAAGGATACTTTGTTGCCTTTCCCCCCTCAATCAATAAGTATACCGTTTTCAATACTGCTGATGTGGACGGCCAAATACGGGAATGCCTTGATTGTCAGGTCTCTGACACTCAGCCTGGCAGTGTTTCTCAGAAGGGAAGGGTAGAGAATAGAAAAGAGCTAGTGGTAGCGGACTCAATAATTAGATCGATTGACATAAGATTTTGTGATCAGGAATGGGACTCCCCCAAGGTATGTTGCCTCACAGTGACTGGGATGTCGCTGATCAGCATTACAAGATCCTGAGGGGTGAGGGTGAGCAGCCAGAAATCGTGGTACATATTGGCACCAATGACAAAGCCGGGAAAAGGAAGAGAGCAAGTATGCAAGTTGAATAGGAGGACGAGTAGAGTAGTGTTGTCTGGTTTGCTACTGGTATCACGAGACAGCAGCGTGAGGAACAGTCAGGGAGCGCAGCTAAGCACGTGTCTGCCCGGCCGGTGCAGGGGGAGCGATTCAGATACTTAGACCATTGGGTTGCCTTACACACACACACGGATACACACACACGCAGACACACAGACACACAAACACCAAGAGACACACACTCTATAACCACATACAAACGGACACACATGGATGCACACACATGCAGGCACACAGACCCACAAAACACAAAGACATACTCACTCTCAACCACATACACATAGACACACATCGAGAGACACACACAAAACCCACATGCATACACTCCTGCACACCCACTCACGCGCACCAGCGACACACACAGATACCCACTCACCCGGATACACAAACATACACACCTTACCCACACAACCCCACACATCCACATCCACAAACAAACTCGCACACACACGCATACACGGACACACATACCTCACCCAACACACACAAACACACCCCTCACACACACATACTTGCACCGCGACACACGTACCCCCCACACACATACACCCTCACACACAGACACACGCCCAGACACACACTCACACACATGCTACCCCTCACTCACGCACACACGAAATCACAGACACACACACACGCACAGACACACAGACACACTTCCCACACGTACTCACGCAAACACCACACACACCCCTCATACACACAGCACCCCGCTGTTGTTTAGATAGAATCAGTCTCCCGTGGGTAATAATCACGCATGTGACTCAGCAGACGCTGTATC
>NW_025203504.1:6002-8600 GCF_004010195.1 Chiloscyllium plagiosum
GCTTACACAGTCATTTCCCCACACCCCCACACTCTACACAACTAAACAAACCCTCTCCCACACTCTCACAATCATGCACTTACGCAGACGTTCTCCCATACTCACCCACTCAGGCACATTTAGACGTGTCCTTTCCCGCACTCACACAATTGCAGATATTTACACAGCTCCTCCTCACGCATGCATACACTTACACATACTTATATGGACCTTATTTCACACGTATACACTCACGCGCCTTCACGCCAACCCAGACCATCCTCCCAAACACCCACACTCACACAAACTCACACATACTTGAATCGACCCTCTCTGATCCACAGACTCACACTTGAACAGATCTTCCTTCCACTCCAACGCTTGCACGGACCGTCCCACACATGCAAACGCTCAGACTGAAACAGACAGTCCTCTCACATGCGGACACACACAAAATTACGCAGACAGTCCTTGCATGCTCCCACATGCTAACGTACAGTTACGCAGACACTTGCCCACACACACATGCACGCTCAGAATTACACAGACTGGTATCCCAGACTCACACACTTCAATAGACACTCTCCCATGGTAACAATCACGAGCACTGACACTTTGACAGACACTCGTCCCACATACACACATACACACAGTCACAGTCAACACTGCCACACAGTTACAGACTTACACAGAACCTCTCCCACACACACTCGCATATACACATGCACACTTAATTACAAAGATCCTCCACGCTCTCACACACATGCTCAAACACACTTACACTGACATCCCTCCATCATACAAACTCACACACGTACATTCTCACACACTCTTGCACATACGTGTCTCTCACACACACTTGCACACACTTTCGCACACTTACATCGACCATCCGCCCACACTCACACACTCAGACAATCCACGCTCAAGCATACTTGCATGAACCCACTCCGGCCCCCCACATACACATATGTACACACAGAGAGACATACATACTCACTCACATTTACACAGAATGTTCTCCAGCCGGTCCATACACAAAGTAACACAGACACTGTTCCCATACTCACATATTCACACACTTATGCAGATCTTCCGCTGATATTTAATCTCACACACACTGAAAGAGACCCTTTCCCAGACATTCACACAGGCACCCAAACATGTACACAGACCCTCCAACCACACACACACACATGTAGGCGTATAAACGTACAATTATGCAGACCTTCGCATGCACACACTCAAACACACTCATATATACACACTCATTCACGGTAACACCCGTTTACACAGCCCCTCTTCCCATGCATTAATACTCACACACTGGCACACACTTCCACAGACCCTCTCCCACATGCTCACATCTACGTAAAATCATTCACACATACTTACACTTCCAGACTCTACTCCCACATACCTGCACTCACACACATTTACACACACCCTGCTCCCCTGCACACACTTACACAACCTCTACCATACACTCACACTCGCACACACTTAACAGACCCTCATGTCAAACTCACAGATGCACCCACACGTTCTTAAACGGAATGATTCAAATACTGACACATCCACACACATACAAAGATCGTCCTCCAATGCACACTCACAGACATGTATGTACAAAATCACACACGCTTGAACAGACCCTCTCCAACACACTGACATTCACTCACATACACCGTCTCCACAAAACAAACACCTACTCACACTCACATATAAACACAGACTCTCATACATAATCATTGTCTCATATACACTTTATTGATGTGCCTCCCACTCACACACACACCCTCACATACATATACACATGCACACTTACGCAGATCCTCCAACCCCATACTCATATTCACACACACTGACATATACTGACACACACTTTCACCGACCCTCTCCCGCACATTCGCACTCACACGCACTCCTGTATGCTCACACAAACTCACACACAGTCGCAGACACTTTCACAGATGCTTCTCCCACACATTCACACTAACCCTTGCATATGCACACGCAACTACTACTGACCCTCTCTCTCACACACACCCCGAATCACATTCACATATACATGCACAGAATTACACATACTATCCTTCCAGACATCCTTGCACACTAGCATTCATATGCACAGACCTTCCATCCACACACAGGTGTTCACACACGCACTCACACTTGCACAGTCTCTTCTCCCGTACTCAAGGACTTACACAAATTCTCTCCCGCACGCACACTTACAATTACACAGGTACTCCAACACAGACACTCAAGTCAACACAGACCCTCCTCACATAGCCACACTCTCAGACACAATTAAGCAAACCCTGCTCCAACACATGACAAACTCACCGACACACACACATTACACTTACACAGGAATTGTCCACCCCGCACACTCACAATTACACAGGACCTCCTCCCATACACTTTAACTCAATTATACAAACATTCTTCCCACAGAGACACACACACTCACATATACACACTTGCACTTACACAGAACTTCTGCCACACACTCACACGTACACACGCCCATACAAACAAACACACTTGCGCAGACTCTTTCCCACACACACTTGCACACACTCGCACACACGTAAAGAGACATTCCTCTCCTAC
>NW_025203505.1:0-8600 GCF_004010195.1 Chiloscyllium plagiosum
AGAAAATTGCGAACGTGACACCCTGTTTTTTTTTAATAAAAAGAAGATTTTTGAATTTTTTTACAAAATTATAAAAAGAGTACAAACTAGTATATTCTGCTTTGCAATATAATAACCCAATACAGAATTTAAACACAAACTACTAATCTATTCTGCAAACTAGCAAACCATAAAATTTGATATCCTATAATACTAAAAATAAACAAAAGGAGAAAAGAAAATAAATAAGTAAATAAATAACTAGATACATATGTTTAAAAAATTATATTAAGTCATAACAGAACCCATATTGATACAGAATTCCTCCTCCCTGGGATCCTCGAACCAGCCAGAACCATTCCCACGGCGAAGCAAAGGTTTTTAGATTCCTTACAGATTAGATTCCTTATCTGAACAATGTGGCCGATATATCTGTGTCAATGTAGTTCGAAAAAGGCTGCCATGTTCTATAAAATAATTCCGTCTTTTCGGTCACCATATTCGTAAGGAAGTCAAGGGGGATATACTCCATGACTATCCTGGGCCAAATTGAAAGTCCTAGGGGACCTTTAGATATCCAATTCACTAAAATGTTTTTCCCTGGACAAAAGGCAAGGATAATGAATAATTTCCTCCCGTATACATCCAAAGAAGGGAAATTTGGGGAGCCCAAAAGTGGAGGCACTGGGTCCCACCCAATCTCCGTACCCAAAATGTTTGCCAAGGCATTCGCTACTCTGTCCGAATACATGCGGATCTTACGGCATGTCCACAGACAATGTGTGAGAGTACTAACTTCTATTTTGCATGTAGAACACATTGGAGATTCTCCTGCCTTGAACTTTGCAAGTCACTCAGGTGCCATTTGAGCCCAATTGAAGTGTCTTGAATTGGATAGCCTGAGTTCTGTTACAGATAGACATCTTCCTGGCGTTTTCCCAGTCGTCCTCTTACATCTCTAAGGAGATTTCCATCCCCAATACTTGACTCTAGGTTTTATATAACCGCTCCTTGTCCTTTGATACCTTATTAAATAGTTTGTGGTAGAGAGTACTGACCGCGAGTGGACCCATCGGCCGAAGCACTCTTCTTTCCCTATCTGATTTATATGGATTAATTATCAGTATGGTCTTCTTTTGTATAAAGTCTCATATTTGAAAATATTGAAAAATATATTTACTAGACAGCCCAAATTTCTGACACAGCTGTTTGAAGGACTTCATGACCTCCCCATCGAACAGGTCTCCCAAACAGGAGATACCTTTACACTCCCAGGTTCTGAATATGCATCAGTCAACCCTGGCTGGAATCCCAACGTTCCCACTATAGGGGTATGGGGGAGGATTTTTGTAGGTTGCCCTCATCCTGTCGCATTATCCTTCAGGCTTTGATTATATTTAATAAAGTAGGATTTTTACAATGATCGTAACAACTGTCATCTTGTCCATAAATAGTAGATTGATGAGGGGATATTTTGCTTGGGAGGCCTCATATCTAACCAGATTGTTTGTGGGTCACAAGAGACCCAATCAGCTACGTAGGATAAAAGAGAGCTCAATTGGTACCTCCTGACATTCGGAAAATCCAGCCCACTCCTTACTTGTGGAAGCTGCAGCTTTTCTAATTTAATAAGGGGCCGTCTCTGACTCCAAATAAAGGAGCCGAGCCAACCATAAAGCTTACGCAGCGCCTGTTTCGGCAGCATCAAGGGGAGCATTCTCATAACGTATAAAGGTGAGGTAGGATATTCATGTTGACCAAAGCTATTCTACCTCGCCAGGATATCAGGAGATCTTCCCAGAGTTGAAGGCCCTATCTTATTTTCTCCAATAAATGTGTATAATTGGCTTTGTATAGCTGAACAAATGCCGGTGTATTAAAAATACCTAAGTAAACAAAACCTCCCAGTGACCACCGAAAGGGGAAACGGGATCCATCCGGAAAATTGGATATACTGGCAAGACCTCCCAACTGCATGGCCTCCGATTTCATAAAATTGATTTTATAACCTGAGAACATGCCAAATAAGTTAACCACTTGAATTAAGCGGGGCACAGATGTCAATGGATCATTTAAGAAAAGGAGGTCATCATCTGCATACAGAGTAATTTTGTGCTTGCCCGATCCAAACTCCAGCAGACTTAGGGTCTGCTCATGTAGCTTCCATGAACAACTCAATCACTGGCGTAAATAATAATGGTGAGAGAGGGCATCCCTGACGACAACGTCTCCTAATGCTAACGCTATCCAAACTTAAACCGCTGCTTTGGGATCATTAACTAATACCGTTACCCATTTAGTAAAGACCTCTCCAACATGAAACCGTTTCAGTGCATAAAAGAGATATGGCCATTCTACCCGATTGAATGCCTTCTCTGCTTCTAGGGAGATAACCGATCCCAGTCTCTGGCTTATAGCATATTTAAGACTCTTCTAATGTTATTACTTGATCTGCGACTCTGCATAAACTCTGTCTGGTCCTCTATTATAATGAATGGTAAAACCCTCTCCAGTCTTAATGCCAACATTTTTGTGAGAATTTTAAAATCCACATTCAACAAGGACATAGGTCTATACGAAGAGCAGTCATCTGGGGCCTTTCTCTTCTTAAGAATGAGAGAAATATTTGCTTGTCTCAGAGAAGGCGAGAGGCAGCCCTGACTATGTGAGTAATTATACATATTTATAAGTGGCCCGGCCAATTCCCCAATAAATTCTTTATAGAACTCAGCCTGGAATCCATCTGGTCCAGGCGCTTTGCCACCCTGGAGCTGCCTTACCTCGTCCTGTACTTCCTGGGTTGCCGGAGGCGGCATTCAAGAACAACACCTGCTCCAAGGTTAGGCCTGGGAGGGCCAGATTTTTTTTGAAAAAGACTCTATCTTCCTCGTTCTATCCTCACAGCCCTTTGACCTATACAATTTGAAACAGAACTTTCTAAAGGCTGCATTGCTCATTTCACGATCACAAGTCAGGGTACCAGCGCTCTTTCTAATAGAGGTAATGGCTTGGGGAGCCTTTTTTTCTTTCTGGCAAGATATGCCAGATACCTGCCAGGCTTGTCACCGTATTCAAATAATCTCTGCTTCGCAAATAATATCTCCCTCTTTGCTATTTGAGTAAGTGTGGGATTCAAAGTTGCCCGAAGAGCTGTGATCCGCTGTAGTTTAGTAATGGAGGGTCTATCCACATACGCTGTCTCAGCCGCCTTCAGGCGAGCCTCGAGCAGATGCTATTCTCTCTTTTTTGTCTTTTCTGGGTCGCAGAATATGAGATAACCAAGCCTCGCACGTATGCCTTACCAGTCTCCCGCATCACTGAAGGGTTACTGGCCGTGTTTGAATTGATATCCCAGAAGGTTTTAAATTCCTGTGAGAAATATTTTATGAACTTACTATCCTTCAATAGGAAAGGGTCCATACGCCAATGTCGGAAAGCTATCTCGTCATCACTAGTCTTAACCTCCATATATACTGCGGCACGTTCGGAAATAGTTATATTACCTACTTTACAAAACAATATTGTGTTCAAAAGGGTCGAGGGGATAGAAGCATATCGCTTCTTGTATGGCACTTGTGTGGGTTAGAATAAAAAGTAAAGTCTCTACCCTGAGGGTGAAGACCCCTCCACACATTTACCAGCCCCAACTCCCTACTCAGATCTGCCAACTGCCTAGATTTCAAAGATATGCCCACAGAGCTCTTAGGGTATTCTGTCCACCCCTGGGTCGATGATACAATTAAAATCTCCCCCTAAAATTGTGTGGTGTACCCCCAGAGCCACCAACTTGGAGATCACTTCCATTACAAATTTAAATTCAAATGGGCAATAGAGGTTCAAAATCGCATATTCCTCTCCATATATTATGGCTTTAATTAATACATATCATCCAGACTCTTCTTTTATCTGGTTTAGCATTTGGAAGGGAAGATTCTTCCCAGTAAGATTGGCAACTCCCCAACTTGTTGAGCTGAAAGATGAAAAGAACACCTCGCCAAATCCACCCTATTGCAGCTTCGAATGCTCCTTATCAAGTAGATGTATTTCCTGTAGAAGGGCTACATCCACCCTTTCTTTTTTTAAGACTTATTAATATAATTTTCCTTTTGATTGGTGAGTGGCTCCCCTTGACATTCCACGTGCACCACCTAAATGAATGACTAGCCAAGCAAGCCCAAGACCCCCCAGGAGGGAGATCCCCACCCAAAGACATTGGATAAAAACCAAAAATGACAACACATGAAACACTCTTTAAAACAGCTAAATCAAAACAACTAAGAGTCACTCCTAAAAACAAATAAAAAAAAACATATTTAAAAGGAGACTTTCCCCCTTGTTCACAAGGTGCACTACTACCTTTCAATAATCCCATCATAACATCTCCCAGCCAGAGGCATGGCCTGGGGCAAGAAATTACAAAGTAGAGTAAATAAATTCCAACATCTTATAAGACAGAAGTTAAAGGTGGGCGACTCCCCACACCAACACCTTGATAAACTTAGCATAACAACACAAGATGAAAATATATAAAATTACAATCCCAGCAAGTAATAATCAATCAAATAAAAAAAACACTCAGAAACGTCCCCAAATAATCAAATAAACTGCATGAGCTATAGATAAGAGTCCATAGAAAGGGTAAGGAATTAGCATTCCTCCTCCCCCCCCACCACGGAAAGATAGAGAAGAGAAAAAAGGAAGAAAGGAGGAGGAAAAACAAGAAGAAAAGGGGGCAAAATAAAGTCATTATCCATATAGTTCAAATCCTGCAGTCTATTTGAGAGCATCCAGGAATTCTTTTACTTTTTTTCCGGTGATCTGAACTCATCTACAGATCCTCCATGACTGCAGCATAGCATTGCCGGATATCACACAAAAATATTGAATATTTAAATCCCTCAGACACTTCTTCGCCTCATCAAATGCCTTCCTCTTGCGGTCCACACGCAGAGAACAACATTATCCTGGAGCCCCTGTATATCTTGGCATGGGGATCCTTCCCCAACCCTCTGGTGGACTCTAGCAGCATCTGTTTTTCCCTCTAATATTGAAGTTCAACTAGGACTGGGCGGGGGCGCTGGTCCGACTCGGGCCGAAGCATAGCAACCCGATGGGCCCGCTCAACCGGCAACCAGCCCAGCTCTGACTCCAGTTTCAGCAGTCGTGGGAGCCATTGCTCCAGGAAATCAACAAGCTGCCCTTCATCCTCCCGTTCGGGAAGGCCCAGCAACCAAATATTTTTCCAATGACCTCGAAAATCAATATGTTCATCTAAGGTCAGGACTCCATGTTCCTGAGCCCAGAACTGACCCATGGATGACTCAGCAGTGGTCTCAAAGGCTGCGGCCCGTTGCCCCGCCCCACCCTGCCCAAGTTTCTCAATCTCTCCGTCATGTTTCTGCAGCATGACCGAGATCGAGTCCCAGAGTTGAAGAAACTCCGAGATTAGGCTCACCCCTGCAGGTCACGCCCCCGTCTCTGTTGCTAAGGGGTAGTAGGGGAGAAGTTGTGAACTGCGAGACCCTTTACCTCTGGTCATTATAAAAAGCATCAGACTGCTAAAGTTTGATGTGGAATGGCCAAGGATGCTGGGCAAAAACTTTTAGCAATTTAGCAGGTGAGGTGAGGGTGAGTATCCCACTTTGCCTGAGTCTCAGGCAGAGCTCTGCAGACTCAGACCTACTGGGTCGCTGCCATCTTGGATCTCGCTGACACCCTGTTTAAAAGGGGAATAAGGCAAAAGACAGAAAATTACAAACTGATTAGCCTAACCTCGGTCGTGGGTAAGTTCCTGGAATCCATTGCGAAGGATGAGATTTCTGAATAACTGCCAGTGCATGGTAAAGTAGGGCGAAGTCAGTATGGTTTCATCAAGGGGAGGTCATGCTAATGAATCTGTTAGAACGCTTTGAGGATGTAACAAGCAGGTTAGACCAAGGAGAGCTAATGGATACTATGTGTCTGGACTTCAAGAAGGACATTGACAAGGTGTTTCACAGGAGGCTGCTGAGTAAGATAAGGGCCCATGGTGTCAGAGACAAGATACTAGTGTGTACAGAAGCTTGACTGTCTGGCAGAAGGTAGAGAGTGGGAATAAAAGGGTCCTTCTCAGGATAGCATCCAATGACAACTGGTGTTCTGCAAGGGAATCACTTTGTACTTTGTACAATAACAATCTAGATGAAGGAACTGAGGGCAATCCAGCGAGATGTTTAGATGATGCAAAGGTAGATAGAGGGACAGGTATCATTGAGATGGCAGGGGGGCTGCAGAAGGATTTAGACAGGGTAGGAGAGTGGGCAAAGACGTAGCAGATGGAGTACACTTGGGAAAGTGCGAGATGATGCACTTTAGTAGGAAGAGAAGCATGGACTTTTTTATAACTAGGGAGAAAATTCAGAAGTCTGAAGTGCAGAGTGTTGCGAGTTCCAGTCAGGATTGTCTCAAGGTAAATGTGCAGGTTGTGTCAGTAGTTAGAAAAGTGCTGTATCTGCCACACAGTGTGTTTGAAATTGTATATTCAGCAAAAGAACTGAGTCAGCTCTTATGAACAATGATATTTGTTTATTGAACACAATTAATATTAGAACAATAAAACATATTATAATGTAAGAAAAAACACTGCAATCTATCTTATGGTTTAACTTAACTTTGGATGATCGCATACCACCCCACTAGAAGTTGACCGGATTCCACATGGCGAAGTCTTCTTGTTCTTCTGATGGTCTTGTAGGTGTCTTCTCTTTCAGTGGTTATTCTCGAGTTACCACTCTCTAAACGGCTTTACAGTGATTCTTATCCTCCCAAGTCTTCACACCTTTTGGAGGGTGTGGAGAATCGTCCAATGGAATGATCAGGTTCATTTACCCTGAACAATCAGAGGCAACCTGGGGTTGTCACATTGATGGCCCAAAAGCGACATTCCATTGTCCCATTCAGGTCCAACTTCAGGTGTGTATTACCGGTCTGTAGCTGTCAGGTTTGTTTGCAAACCATCTCTGGGTAGCTGCAGCTTGTCTGGATTCTGCAGCATGTGGATGAGCACAGCGACTTTGGTCAAGGCTGGGTTCTACTTCCCAACATTCTTTAATCGTTGCTCATTTTTGTAACTCCATGCTAAATTTATTATTGTCCATCGTAAGATTATTATTTCAGGTGGCCCGTCTGGTCAGAAAGGCAAATACAGTGATGATATTTATTTTGCGATGACTTGAATGAATGGATTTCCGCGGCTCAATAAGACTCTGGTCAGACCACATTTGGTGTATTGTGTATCGTTTTGGGCCCCATAACTCAGGAAGGATGTATCACCTCAGAGCGTGTTCAGAGGAGGTGCATAAGAATGGTCCAAGGAATGACAAGCTCAACATATGAAGTCTCTGGGTCTGCACTCGCTGCAGTTTTTAAGGGGGAAGGGGGATCTAATAGAAGCATACAGAATACTGGTTGCCTGGTCAGAGTAGACGTTGGGAAGGTGCTTCCACTCTTAGGAGAGAAAGGACTCAAGGACATAGCCTGAGAGTCAAGAGACATCTTTAGAACGGAGATAATGAGGAATATCTTCAGCCTGAGAGTGGTGAACCTATGGTAGAATGGCAGTTTCCTTCCCTAAAGGACATCAGTGAACCAGGTGAGTTTTTATGGCAATCGATTCATAACCACCATCAGTCTCTTAATTCCAGATTTGATTTCAAGCTCCGCCACTTGCTGTGGCAGGATTTGAACCCAAGTCACTCGAACATTATCTGGGGTTTATCACATAAGTATTCAATGATAACACCATGAGGCCAATGACTTGCCCAATCCTCCACAGTGTGACTAACTTGTGCAGTGTGTCATGCACTGGGATTTGCCTTCATGGTATCCTTGACTTCCTTATCAAGATATGGATGATTTTTCTTTGTAATGCAATTCCTCTTTGGTCTTTAGTATCTCCCAAATTATTTGCCAAATTTCTTCAACTATCCTGCCTTTGACTGTTCTTTTCACCCCCCCAGACCACCACAGCCAAATCCTTCCTTAGGCCAGTATAATTACCATTGCCTAACAATAAAACTCTCATGTATGACTCAGTCTTCACTCTTTCAATCTGAATGTGAAACTCCAACATGTTGTGGTTACTCCTTCCAAAGCAAAGCTCATCCACCAATCCTTCCTTGTTACATAATGTCAAATCGAAATTAGATTAGATGCCCTACAGTATGGAAACAGGTCCTTCGGCCCAACAAGTCCACACTGACCCTCCAAAGAGGACCCTCCTGAAGAAGGGCTTATGCCCGAAACATCGATTCTCCTGTTCCCTGGATGCTGCCTCACTTGCTGCGCTTTTCCAGCAACACATTTTCACCTCCAAAGAGTAACCCACCCAGTCCCATTTCCCTCTGAGTAATGTACCTCGCTCTATGGTCAATTTAGCATGGCCAATTCACCTAACCTGCACATCTTTGGACTGTGAGAGGAAACCCACATCGACAGGGAGAGAATGTGCAAACTAGACGCAGACATTCCCCCGAGGCTGGAAGCGAACCTGGGACCCTAATGCTGTGCTGATCCACTGTGCCGTCCCATTCTCTGGTTGGTTTCATGATGTCCTGCTCTCAGAAATGATCTCTCATACACTC
>NW_025203506.1:0-3917 GCF_004010195.1 Chiloscyllium plagiosum
TACCTGTGATGACCAGCTAGCAGTCTCAGCGTGCGCTGGAAAATTGGAAAGATGTAACATTTGGCTGTGAAACAAATCTGAGTTGGTTTCTAATTAGGAAACAATTCCTATTTTACCAATCAGTTTAAATTATGTCTCAGAATACTAAAATCCAATCGCGCTTCAATTTACTGTTTAGCAACACTGCAGAACCGAGGACTTCCATAATGTTGCCTCCACTGACCATTCCCCATGAAACATGCCCAGGTCCTCAGCTGACGAATTTTGCGGGGAACATTAGCTCCTTGGCTTTGAACCGGGCCGTCTGCCCAAGGAAAGTAAATGTGGTACTGCTTTTAGTGGAAGGATCAGAGCACGGTAACTCAACTCTGAAATAGAATAGTCATCAGTGTTGTATACATCTGTGCATATTCAGAACCAGGTTGGAGAAAACCACAACAATGTTTCACCCAGTAATGAAACAGGATTGCATTATTTTTCACCACTCGAGCATGTATGAGCGAGAAAATTCAAAGTCACATTTGCTGATATGAACAGCAAGTTAGAAAGCTCTGCTCATGTCAGTCTGAAAGGCTGCCATCGGGAATAAGGCTTTTTGTGCCGGATTTTGACGCGGGGCGTTTATGTGTATGAGGTGACTCCAATACCCACTACACGACAGAAAGCATCCCCGCAAGTAGCTGGTCTTCAGCGTCGTCCAGTGCTAAAATTTACAGCCGTTTCATCTTTATGTTTCCAGGAGCTGGTTGTTCTTCAGCGTAACTGGCATCATTGAAATATTAAGAAAATCACGTGAAATTGCTCACAAAGTATAATTGTCAGGGGCGCACACTTTGGAACGTAGGGCTAGTCTGAAAATGCTGGGACAACTTTCCTTTCATCGTCAGGCATGACCTTAAGGAAGGTTTGTCAACGGAATACTTAAGTTTTTGCTTTCGGCAATATATGGTGAGTTGAAAACTGTATAGCATCGGTTTAAGGTGAAATAGGTAAAATATAAAAAGGATTAGAGGCACCTTTCCCACACAGAAGGCTGTGCGTGTATGGGATCAGCTACCAGATGAAGTGGAGGAGGCTAGTACACTCAGAAGATTTCAAAGGCAATTGGATGAATTTCTGGATAGGAAGGGTTTAGTGGATAGGGGCTAAATGCTGAGAAATTGTTTAAAATGCACTTTCAGAGATTTCGAAGCATTAATGCTGTTCTGGGGACAGTCCGAGGGCAATCAGCCATAAACGACTCCCAGATCCTTCAGCAGAGCAATTCCATATTATGCTCCCAACATATATTGGAATCTTAGTGCACCGTCACCTCCCGAAAAACTCCGAAATGAGGGAAAACAAAGAACCGAATATGAATGGGCCATGAAAAGTGAATATTCCCAAACACAGTCTCGTTTAGATTAGTTAGCCCATCCGATCAACAATGCGGCAGTTAGCCCATCCGATCAACAATGCTGCCCACGTCTCCAGGACAGAAGTGAAGGAAATGAGAGAAATGTAAGACCATATGACATCACAATTAACCGGAATTATTTTCCCATTCGCCAGAACACCAAATAACGAGAAGTAAAGTCACTGCAGGATTTTGTTTCACACCAGCGATGAAATATCAATCTCCGTTCGGTTTCAGCAAAAACAGCGAACAACACAACTTGGCCGGAATATGAAGCAGTAGTGGAACCGCATGAGGCCCGGGCTTTTCGTGTGGGAGGCGAATGTGATCACGACAGCATGGACACTGGCAGGTTGGAGAGGGTGCACACTCCCACATCAGAGATACATTTCCAATAAGCAAAGTAAGCTAGTCGTGTTGAAATTTAAATACTGAACATCAACACGCTGCAGTAAAACCGGCAAAGCACACAAATGGTGGGATTCAAACACACGCCTCATTAGAGATTCGAGCCACAATGCAGCGCCTTCGACCACTAGGCCACAAGACCAGCTGCCGCAGTCGCACATTTTCTTACACTTTCAATTATGCGCCTGCAAAACAACAGAAGCAAAGTCACAGGGAAAGAGTTCACCCATCCCTGTCCTGCTCGCACTGCTGCTGGGATCTGCCCAGCTACAATATCAGTTTTGCAGCAGAAAATGATAACCCTTCAATCCACACAAAAACCAATGGCGAGCTGATCCTACCTTCTGAGACTCGTTTGAGCCACAAATGTGATGTCTGTATGAGAGAATGGAAATTCGATTATGATTCAACAAAGAAACCATGATCTGCAAGACATTACTGGAATTGGGATTCTTGCCTGCTCAATAATTTCTCCCATTGCTGCAAGATAAAGGTTAGTTTACACGGAACATGAAACATACCGGACAACAGGGAAAATGCACAAAGCTGAGCAGGCCGTGTTCCACATCATACCGTGCAGCATACTTACGGTTACGACATCTGTTTTGCAGATTTAACGTCCCAAAGAATATTCTCGACCTGAACAGTGGAGGTAACATTACAATCCGAGAAGGACAGATCACAGAAATGCAGTTTCTGTTCACGTCAATCTAAAAGGCAGTTTCTGAACATAGTAACAGAAGTTAAAAGGTAATTAGCTCACCCCATCCCCACTCCAGAAGAGGTGCTAACTGCCCTTGAGTGCTTTTTGTTGTCGATGTGAAGAGCTCTCACGCCTGAGTCACTTTCGCGTCTCTGGTTGCTGAGTGAATCACAAAGAAGGAATTTCACCAGAACTGCAACTGCCTCACTTCTCCACTCGCCCTCCCCGTTTACATTTTCCTGCTCGTCAGTGATTTAAAGAAAACCACTTGGATGCGATTTCATTCTGTAGCCTCTCTGTCGATTCGTCCGTTTCAGTTCCAACGTGACTTAGATCTCGGGGCGCACCTTAATACTAGCGACGCTATGAAAGCACAGGCCCAGAGGTTCCTCTGAGAGTGTAATTTCTTTCATTGCTGTTGCTGATTGAATGTACCACTAACGTGCGAACTGCTCCAAAACATGATTCAGGACCTCTGGTGCCAATTTTAGCACGCTGAATAACGACAGACTGCTTCCAAACGAGGCCTTTCAGAGTCGACTTTGGGCTACATTTGACAGACAGACAAGGTTAGGAATCCGTGGTGCGCTGTGACACCAGCGCATCAGCTTCTTTCCTGTCTTTGAACCGAGCCGCCTGCGCAAGGAATGCAAATGCGGTACTGCTTTTCGTGGAAGGATCAGAACGCGGTAACTACACTCTCAAACAGAATGGCATATGATCAGAACCAGGTTGGAGAAAAACTTTACAATGTTTTGCACAGTAATTAAATAGAATTGCATTACATTTCACTACGAGAGCAGATTTGTTCAAGCAAATTCGAAGGCAGGTTTGCAGATGGGAAAGCAAGCAAGAAAGCTCCGTTCTTGTCCATGTAAAAGGCTGCAGTTGAAGAACAAAGCAGTGTTGCCCAGTTTCGACCTTTACGTGTGTTAGGCGAAAGTGATGACCACTACACTACAGACCGGCCGCGTTGCAGCTCAGTGGCATCCAGCACTGAAAGTTGAAGCCATTCTACGTTTCACCTTTCGGTTTCCAATAGCTCGTTGTTGTCCAGCGTAATTGACATTTTGAAAACGTAAAAAAAAGACAGGTGAAATTGTTGACAAAATATGGACAAGGATGCCGTCAATGTTTGGACCGTAGGGCGAGGTGGAATAGGCTGGGACGACCTTCCCTGCAGCATAACGGCTGCGACATGATCTTAAGGAAGGGTTGTAAACTGAGTATTTACGTGTTTTACCCAAGTTGGGGTGAGTTGAAAACTCGAGAGCATAGGTTTAAGGTGAGTGGGCTGAAATTGACCATGGACCTGAGGCACATTTCCCACACAGAAGGTTGTGCGTATATGGAATGAGCTACCAGAGGGAGTGGAGGAGGCTATTACACTCAGAAAATTGCAAAGGTAAT
>NW_025203506.1:5575-8601 GCF_004010195.1 Chiloscyllium plagiosum
TGTCTCCTGCCATTAAGCAGATATATGCAGAAACACACACAATCCTCTATCATCACGCTGTCTCCTTCCGTTAAATAGATATACACAAAAACACACACACACAACTCTTCACCAAAATCCTGTTTCTTGCCAGGGTAATCCGATATACACTAAAACACACAACACAAGCCTCCACCACCACGTTGTCTCACGCTATTAAGCAGATATACGCAGAAGCACACACACACACAACCTTGCTCCAACACCTTGCCGCCGGTCAATAAACAGATATACACAGAACACACACAAATCTCTAAAGCACCTCCCTGTCTCCTGCCATTAAACAAATATAACAAAAACACACACACACACACACAACCCTTCACCACCACATTGTTTTCTGCCATTAAACAAATATACACAGAAACACACACAATCATCCACGACCACACTGTCTCCTGCCATTACACAGATCTACACAGAAACACACGCACACACACTCACACACACACTGGTGCACCATCACACACTCTCCGGCAATTAAACAGGTATAAAAAGAAACACACACACATCTCGACACCATCCCCCGTCTCCTGCCATTAAATAGACATACACAGAAACACACACACACACAACCCTTCACTACCACATGGTTTTCTGCCATTAAACAGATATACACAGAAACACACAAACACACACGCACACACAACCCTTGACATTAAACAGATATACACAGAAACACACAAACACACACAAACACACACGCACACACAACCCTTGACAACTAATTTGTTTCCTGTCATTAAGCAGATATACACAGAAACACACACACAAGCCTTCACCACCACCCTGTCTCCCGCCATTAAGCAGGGATATGCAGAAACACATACACACCAACCTGTACCAATACCTGTCTCCTGTTATTAAAGAGGTACAGACAGAAACAAAAGCACACAACCTTCCACCACCACCCTGTCTCCTCCCATAAACAAATCTATGCAGAAACACACATACACAACCCTCCACCATCCCACTGTCTCCTTCCATTAAACAGATATACACAGAAACACACACACAAGCCTCCACCACACCCTTGATCCTGCCATTGATCAGATATACATTGGAACATACAACACAACCCTCCACCACCACGCTGTCTCCCGCGATTAAGCAGATATACACAGAAACACACACACACAACCCTCCACTAACACCCTCTATCCTGTCAATAAAGAGAAATACACAGAAACACACACACATCCCTCCGCCACCACATTGTTTTCTGCCATTAAACAGATATACACAGGAACACACAATCCTTGACACCCAATTTGTCTCCTGTCATTAAGCAGATATACACAGAAACACACACGCAACCCTCCACCTGTCTCCTGTGATTAAACAGATATATACAGAATTACACACACAAAACTCCAGCACCACCCTGTCTCCGGCTATTAAACAGTTATACACAGAAACACACACTCACCATCCTCCACCACCACGCTGTCTGCTGCTATTAAACAGAAATTTACAGAAACATACAGCAACCCTCCACGACCACCCTGTCTCCTTTCATTAAACAGATATACACAGGAACACAAACACACATAACCCTCCATCACCACCCTGTCTCCTACGATTATACAGATATACACAGAAACACGCACACACCACCTTCCACCACCACCCTGTCCCCTATCATTAAACAGATATGCACTGAAACACACACATACTCAACCCTCCATCACCAACCTGTCTCCTGCAATTAAACAGATATACACAGAAACACGCACATACTCCCTCCACCACCACCCTGTCTCCTGCCATTAAACGGATATACACAGAAACACAGACCCATACATCGCCCTACCACCACCTTGTCTCCTGTCGTTAAACAGATATGCACTGAAACACACACACATCTCTCCACCACCACCCTGTCCTCAGCAATTAAATAGATATACACAGAAATACACACACGCACAACCCTCCATCACCACCCTGTCTCCTGCCATTAAACAGATATACACAGAAACAAACACACGCAACTCTTGGCCACCACCCTGTCTCCTGCCATTAAACAGATAAACAAAGAAAGACTCATACATACACAACCCTCCACCACCATCCTGTCTCCTGCAAGTAAGCACATAGACACATAAACACATATATTCTACCCTCCTATACACACTGTGTCTTGCCATTAAATAGATTTACGCAGAAACACACACAGACACCAGCCTCCTCCACCACCGTGTTCTGCAATTAAATTGATACATACAGAAACATACACACATATTTCCAGCACCACCCTGTCTCCTGTCATTAAGCAGTTAAACACAGAAACACAAACATATCCCTCCTCCACCACTGTCTCCTGTTATTAAACAGTTATACACGGAAACATGCACACACACTACCCTCCACCACCACCCTGTCTCCAGTCCTTAAATAGATGTATACAGAAACACATGCACACAACACTCCACGAACACCCTGTGACCTGCTATTAAACAGGTGCACACAGAAATACACACAATCCTTCATCACCACCCTGTCTCTTGCCATTAAACAGAAATGTACTGAAACGCACACATATCCCTCGACCACCACCCTGTTTCCTGCCATTAATCAGATATGCACAGAAACACACACACACACAACCCTCCACGATAACCCTGTCTCCTGCCATTATATAGATATACACAGAAACATGCACACAATCCTCCATCATCACCCTGTCTCCTGCCCTTAAATAAATATACATAGAAACACACACACACACAATCCTCCACCACCACCCTGTATCCTGAAATTAAACATATATACACAGATACACACACATACCGTACTCCTCCAATACCCTGTCTCCTGCCATTAAACAGATATACACAGAAACATACACGCATATCTTCAGCACCACCCTATCTCTCGCCATTAAACAGAGATACACAGAAACATACACGCATATCTTCAGCACCACCCTGCCTCCTGCCATTAAACAGATATACACAGAAACACACATACACACAACCCCCCACGAA
>NW_025203507.1:0-1664 GCF_004010195.1 Chiloscyllium plagiosum
TTTAAAAACATGAAAATGATGATCTCTATTACATATTAACAGTGGTTGCTCCTATTTCTCTTGATGTTTCCTCAGTTGGTCAAATAATGAGCTACAGTAACATAACTGGCAAGTCTTGAACTGATAGAGTTATTAAAGTCTGCTGCTAGGAAACTACCTTATCATTTCAGATTACAAGATGGGAAATGGCTGCCGGCAATGTGATCTTGCAAGCAATTTGAGGGGAGGCATTAACAGAATATCTGAATTTTTTTAAATGAATGAGCACTCCCATTAAAATAACATTGAGGGAAATTTAATTGGATTGTGTTAAGTGTTCATCTGATAGTCATTGCTAATCCAGTTCAATTGACCTAAGGTTTATCTTACATCAATTGGGATAATTTAGCTGCTGCATCTCATCAGACCCAGTATCCGTTTATCAAAATAAGTGCCATCTACAGCCCACTTAGTAGAATTCCCACCCAACTCTGAAGGTTATAAGTTCAAACCCTGCTCCAGGTATGGAAAGTTGTGATTCAGTGGTACTGTCCCTACCGTTGGGATAGAAGGTTTGGCTTCAATTCTTTCCTGTCCTGTCATAGCTTCAATTTATCAGTGTTCTTCTACTGATAGCACTCACTCTTTCATTAAACTTTAAAAATGAATCAAACTGGAAAGACCAAACCCAGAATATGTTAGGATTAAGCAAACTACCTCTCATGCTTCGATTTTCTCTTAAAGCAACAATAATCCTTCTGGGAGGGTTAGAACCCTCTTTTTTTAAATCTAACAGCTCTAATAGATTGTAAATTAACGTTTGTGACTTCGTTCCTCCCCGTTGGTAAAGGTGTGATCAAGAAATGGAAGTTCATGCTGATTATTGAATGGTGAGTGTTTTAAAGGGGCTACTATTGATTTAAGGGGGTTACTATAAACACATTACAGTAGCAGTTATGGGAGCAGATTATTGCAGATGCTGAAATCTGTACTGAAATCACAAAATGCTAGACATCACAGCGGGTCAGGCAGCATCCGTGGAGAGAGAGAGCGAGCTAACCTTTCGAGTCTGGATGATACTTCATCATAGCCATCGATGACAGTTGGATTAATTTCAGTCTATGCATGATTCGGAGATGTCGGTGTTGGACTGGGGTGTACAAAGTTAAAAATCACACAACACCAGGTTATAGTCCAACAGGTTTAATTGGAAGCACTAGCTTTCGGAGCGACGCTCCTTCATCAGGTGGTTGTCTGATGAAGGATCCACCTGATGAAGGAGCGTCGCTCCGAAAGCTAGTGCTTCCAATTAAACCTGTTGGACTATAACCTGGTGTTGTGTGATTTTTAACAGGAGAAAGTGAGGTCTGCAGATGCTGGAAATCAGAGCTGAAAATGTGTTGCTGGAAAGGCGCAGCAGGTCAGGCAGCATCCAGGGAACAGGAGAATTGACGTTTCGGGCATATGCCCTTCTTCAGGAATGAGGAAAGTTTGTCCAGCAGGCTAAGATAAAAGGTAGGGAGGAGGGACTTGGGGGAGGGGCGTCGGAAATGTGATAGGTAGAAAGAGGTGAAGGTGAGGGTGATAGGTCAGACTGGGATGGGGGAGGAGAGGTCGGGAAGAAGATTGCAGGTTAGGAAGGCGGTGCTGAATTCGATGGATTTGACTGAGACAAGGTGGGGGGA
>NW_025203507.1:1995-8605 GCF_004010195.1 Chiloscyllium plagiosum
CGGGTGCTGGCAGGTGGGACTAGATTGGGTTGGGGTATCTGGTCGGCATGGACGGGTTGGACCGAAGGGTCTGTTTCCGTGCTGTACATCTCTATGACTCTATGACTCCAGACCCACAGCAATGTGGTTGACTCTTAACTGCCCTCTGGGCAGTTAGGGATGGACAATAAATGCTGGATCAGCCACATCCAGTAAATGAACTTATAAAAACTACCCTCAAAAGTAGCCAATTCTAGATACCCAGGTGGGCACATCCTAGATTAAGGGCCCAACGGGTTCACAGTCACAAACACCCAACATCCACAAGTTGCTGCCCAACTTTACAGCTTGAAATATCACCCCCCTCGTGGGCTGTGATTTCGGGTGAGTCAGGGTGGTGAGGTTAGCAGACAGATATAACGCAGCCCTGACAGCAGGAAGTGAATTCATTTGGACAAGTTGGTAAGATTATCCCTCCACAGCTGCCACATGACCTGCTGAGAATATCCAACAATTAATCCTGCTGTAGCCAGGTCAAAGAGAACTGTCACAAAAGGAAAACACGGGAGGACGTGCATTTGTGTAGCACCCATCACAGCTGTAGGCTGCTCCAGTGTTTAGAGCTGATGAAGTGGTTTTCAATTGGGTCACAGTTGTAAAGGTGATTGTTGTTTTGGTTGAAACTTTATTGCTGGAACAGCACAGCAGGTCAGGCAGCATCCAGGGAACAGGAGATTCGACGTTTCGGGCACAGACCCTTCTTCAGGAATCTGAGAGGCAGAGAGCTTCTTCAAGGAAGGCATCCTTGTAAGAGGATTCGCAGTAGGTTGAAATCTTCGAGGAGAAATTGAGGTCTGCAGATGCTGGAGATCAAAGTTGAAACTTTATTGCTGGAACAGGCAGGTCAGGCAGCATCCAGGGAACAGGAGATTCGATGTTTCGGGCACAGGTCCTTCTTCAGGAATGTTAGGAGATTACAGGGTGACCTGGACAGGTTAGGTGAATGGTCAGATGCATGGCAGATGCAGTTTAATGTGGATAAATGTATGGTTATCCACTTTGGTGGCAAGAACAGGAAGGCAGATTACTACCTAAATGGAGTCAAGTTAGGTAAAGGGGTAGTTCAGGTGATTGTTGTTTTGGCAAACCCAGCATCAAGAAACACTTGAGGAAGTCCCAGTGGTCTCAGTGATGACACCGAGTTTCTCACAGCCTGGGGCATTGGGAAAAAAACAATAGACAATAGACAAAATATGCAGGAGTAGGCCATTCAGCCCTTCGAGCCAGCACCACCATTCAATATGATCATGGCTGATCATGTGATGACACCGAGTTTCTCACAGCCTGGGGCATTGGGAAAAAAACAATAGACAATAGACAAAATATGCAGGAGTAGGCCATTCAGCCCTTCGAGCCAGCACCACCATTCAATATGATCATGGCTGATCATCCTTAATCAGTATCCTGTTCCTGCCTTATCTCCATAACCCTTGATTCCACTATCCTCGAGAGCTCTATCCAACTCTTTCTTAAATGAATCCAGAGACTGAGCCTCCACTGAACTCTGGGGCAGAGCATTCCACACAGCCACCACTCTCTGGGTGAACAAGTTTCTAGAACAGGGCGCAGGATACAGTATTACATCAGGGTAACAGAACAGGGCGCAGGATACAGTATTACATCAGGGTAACAGAACAGGGCGCAGGATACAGTATTACATCAGGGTAACAGAACAGGGCGCAGGATACAGTATTACATCAGGGTAACAGAACAGGGCGCAGGATACAGTATTACATCAGAGTAACAGAACAGGGCGCAGGATACAGTATTACATCAGGGTAACAGAACAGGGCGCAGGATACAGTATTACATCAGGGTAACAGAACAGGGCGCAGGATACAGTATTACATCAGGGTAACAGAACAGGGCGCAGGATACAGTATTACATCAGGGTAACAGAACAGGGCGCAGGATACAGTATTACATCAGGGTAACAGAACAGGGCGCAGGATACAGTATTACATCAGGGTAACAGAACAGGGCGCAGGATACAGTATTACATCAGAGTAACAGAACAGGGCGCAGGATACAGTATTACATCAGGGTAACAGAACAGGGCGCAGGATACAGTATTACATCAGGGTAACAGAACAGGGCGCAGGATACAGTATTACATCAGGGTAACAGAACAGGGCGCAGGATACAGTATTACATCAGGGTAACAGAACAGGGCGCAGGATACAGTATTACATCAGGGTAACAGAACAGGGCGCAGGATACAGTATTACATCAGGGTAACAGAACAGGGCGCAGGATACAGTATTACATCAGAGTAACAGAACAGGGCGCAGGATACAGTATTACATCAGGGTAACAGAACAGGGCGCAGGATACAGTATTACATCAGGGTAACAGAACAGGGCGCAGGATACAGTATTACATCAGGGTAACAGAACAGGGCGCAGGATACAGTATTACATCAGGGTAACAGAACAGGGCGCAGGATACAGTATTACATCAGGGTAACAGAACAGGGCGCAGGATACAGTATTACATCAGGGTAACAGAACAGGGCGCAGGATACAGTATTACATCAGAGTAACAGAACAGGGCGCAGGATACAGTATTACATCAGGGTAACAGAACAGGGCGCAGGATACAGTATTACATCAGGGTAACAGAACAGGGCGCAGGATACAGTATTACATCAGGGTAACAGAACAGGGCGCAGGATACAGTATTACATCAGGGTAACAGAACAGGGCGCAGGATACAGTATTACATCAGGGTAACAGAACAGGGCGCAGGATACAGTATTACATCAGGGTAACAGAACAGGGCGCAGGATACAGTATTACATCAGAGTAACAGAACAGGGCGCAGGATACAGTATTACATCAGGGTAACAGAACAGGGCGCAGGATACAGTATTACATCAGGGTAACAGAACAGGGCGCAGGATACAGTATTACATCAGGGTAACAGAACAGGGCGCAGGATACAGTATTACATCAGGGTAACAGAACAGGGCGCAGGATACAGTATTACATCAGGGTAACAGAACAGGGCGCAGGATACAGTATTACATCAGGGTAACAGAACAGGGCGCAGGATACAGTATTACATCAGAGTAACAGAACAGGGCGCAGGATACAGTATTACATCAGGGTAACAGAACAGGGCGCAGGATACAGTATTACATCAGGGTAACAGAACAGGGCGCAGGATACAGTATTACATCAGGGTAACAGAACAGGGCGCAGGATACAGTATTACATCAGGGTAACAGAACAGGGCGCAGGATACAGTATTACATCAGGGTAACAGAACAGGGCGCAGGATACAGTATTACATCAGGGTAACAGAACAGGGCGCAGGATACAGTATTACATCAGAGTAACAGAACAGGGCGCAGGATACAGTATTACATCAGGGTAACAGAACAGGGCGCAGGATACAGTATTACATCAGGGTAACAGAACAGGGCGCAGGATACAGTATTACATCAGGGTAACAGAACAGGGCGCAGGATACAGTATTACATCAGGGTAACAGAACAGGGCGCAGGATACAGTATTACATCAGGGTAACAGAACAGGGCGCAGGATACAGTATTACATCAGGGTAACAGAACAGGGCGCAGGATACAGTATTACATCAGGGTAACAGAACAGGGCGCAGGATACAGTATTACATCAGAGTAACAGAACAGGGTGCAGGATACAGTATTACATCAGGGTAACAGAACAGGGCGCAGGATACAGTATTACATCAGGGTAACAGAACAGGGTGCAGGATACAGTATTACATCAGGGTAACATAACAAGGCGCAGGATACAGTATTACATCAGGTGACACAACAGGGCACAGGATACAGTATTATATCAGGGTAACAGAACAGTGTGTTGGATACAGTATTACATCAGGCTAACAGAACAGGGCGCAGGATACAGTATTACATCAGGTGACACAACAGGGCACAGGATACAGTATTATATCAGGGTAACAGAACAGTGTGTTGGATACAGTATTACATCAGGGTAACACAACAGGGCGCGGAATACAGTATTGCATCAGGGTAAGAGAACAGGGCGCAGGATACAGTATGACGTCAGGGAAACAGAAAAGGTGATGTATACAGTATTACATCAGGGAAACAAAACAGGGCATAGGATGCAATATTACTTTTGGGTAACAGGACAGGGTGCAGGATACAGTATTACATCAGGGTAACAGGACAGGGTGCAGGATACAGTATTAAATCACGGTAACAGAACAGGGTGTAGGATACAGTATTGCATCAGGGAAACAGAGCAGGGCGCAGGATATAGTAAGACATTAGGGTAAGAGAACAGGGCACAGGATAGATTATTACATCAGGATACAGAACAACATGCAGGATACAGTATTACATCAGGGTAAGAGAACAGGGTGCAGGATACAGTATTACATCAGGGAAATAGAACTGGGCGCAGGATACAGTATTACATCAGGGTAATAGAACAGGGCGCAGGATACAGTATTACATCAGGGTGACAGAACAGTGTGCAGGATACAGTATGACATCAGGGTAAGAGAACAGGGTGCAGGATACAGTGTTACATCAGGGTAATAGAACAGGGTGCAGGATACAGTGTTACATCAGGGTAATAGAACAGGGTGCAGGATACAGTGTTACATCAGGGTAACAGAACAGGGTGCAGGATACAGTATTACATCAGGGTAACAGAACAGGGCGCAGGATACAGTATTACATCAGAGTAACAGAACAGGGTGCAGGATACAGTATTACATCAGGGTAACAGAACAGGGCGCAGGATACAGTGTTACATCAGGGTAATAGAACAGGGTGCAGGATACAGTGTTACATCAGGGTAATAGAACAGGGTGCAGGATACAGTGTTACATCAGGATACAGAACAGGGTGCAGGATACAGTATTACATCAGGGTAACAGAACAGGGTGCAGGATACAGTGTTACATCAGGGTAATAGAACAGGGTGCAGGATACAGTGTTACATCAGGGTAACAGACAGGGCGCAGGATATAGTAAGACATCAGGGTAAGAGAATAGAGCACAGGATAGATTATTACATCAGGGTAACAGAACAACATGCAGGATACAGTATTACATCAGGGTAATAGAACAGGGTGCAGGATACAGTGTTACATCAGGGTAACAGAACAGGGCGCAGGATATAGTAAGACATCAGGGTAAGAGAATAGAGCACAGGATAGATTATTACATCAGGGTAACAGAACAGGGTGCAGGATACAGTATTACATCAGGGTAACATAACAAGGTGCAGGATACAGTATTAAATCAGGTGACACAACAGGGCACAAGATACAGTATTACATCAGGGTAACAGAACAGGGTGCAGGATACAGTGTTACATCAGGGTAATAAGGGTGACACAACAGGGCGCAGAATACAGTATTACTTCAGGGTAACAGAACAGTGTGTTGGATACAGTATTACATCAGGGTGACACAACAGGGCGTGGAATACAGTATTGCATCAGGATAACAGAAAAGGTGCAGGATACATTATGACGTCAGGGAAACAGAAAAGGTGATGTATACAGTATTACATCAGGGAAACAAAACAGGGCATAGGATGCAATATTACTTTTGGGTAACAGGACAGGGTGCAGGATACAGTATAACATCAGGATAACAGAACAGGGTGCAGGGAACAGTATTCCATCAGGGTAACAGAACAGGTTGCAGGATACAGTATTACATCAGGGTAACAGAACAGGGTGCAGGATACAGTGTTACATCAGGGTAATAGAACAGGGCGCAGGATACAGTATTACATCAGGGTAACAGAACAGGGTGCAGGATACAGTATTACATCAGGGAAATAGAACTGGACGCAGGATACAGTATTACATCAGGGTAACAGAAAAGGTGCAGGATACAGTATTACATCAGGGTGACAGAACAGGGCGCAGGATACAGTATTACATTAGGGTGACACAACAGGGCGTGGAATACAGTATTGCATCAGGATAACAGAAAAGGTGCAGGATACATTATGACGTCAGGGAAACAGAAAAGGTGATGTATACAGTATTACATCAGGGAAACAAAACAGGGCATAGGATGCAATATTACTTTTGGGTAACAGGACAGGGTGCAGGATACAGTATAACATCAGGATAACAGAACAGGGTGCAGGGAACAGTATTCCATCAGGGTAACAGAACAGGTTGCAGGATACAGTATTACATCAAGGTAACAGAACAGGGTGCAGGATACAGTATTACATCAAGGTAACACAACAGGGTGCAGGATACAGTATTACATCAGGGAAATAGAACATGGTGCGTGATACAGTATTACATCAGAGTAACAGAACAGGGTGCAGGATACAGTATTACATCAGGGTAACAGACAGGGTGCAGGATACAGTATTACATCAGGGAAATAGAACATGGTGCATGATACAGTATTACATCAGAGTAACAGAACAGGGTGCAGGATACAGCATTACATCAGGGAAATAGAACTGGGCGCAAGATACAGTATTACATCAGGGTAACAGAACAGGGCGCAAGATACAGTATTACATCAGGATACAGAACAGGGTGCAGGATACAGTATTACATCAGGGAAATAGAAC
>NW_025203508.1:0-8605 GCF_004010195.1 Chiloscyllium plagiosum
GGGTGTTTTAGTGTCCTGGATCAGTAATTGGCGAGCTGAAAGAAGATAGAGAGTGGTGGTTGATTGGAAATGCACTTCCTGGAGTTCAGTCACCAGTGGATCTGTTTTGCGGCCACTGCTGCTTGTTATTTTTATAAATTACCTGGTTGAGAGCTTAGAAGGATGGGTTAATAAATTTGCCAATGACAGCAAGGTTGGTAGAGTGGTGGAAAGCGGTAAAGGATGCTGCAGGATACGGAGGGACGTCGAACAGCTGCGTAGCTGCGCTAAGACGTGGCAAATGGAGTTTAGTGCGGATAAGTATGACGTGATCGACTTTGGAAATAGCACCAGGAATGCAGAATCCTGAGAAAATTGATAAGATTTATGGTAGTGTTGATGAACAGAGAGATCTCAGTGTCAATGTACATAGATCCCTGAAAGCTGCCATCCAGGTCCATTCAGTTATTCCGAAGGCATATCGTGTGTTCGCATTTATTAGTAAAATGATTGTGTTTCGCAGCTATGAGGTCAAGCTGCAGCTGTAAAAATCTCTGGTCTGGCCGCACTTGGAGTATTGCATACAGTTCTGATCAACACATTGGAGGAAATATGTGGAAGCTTTGGAAAGTGTTCAGAGAGGAATTATTAGATGTGCCCGGGCATAGAGAGAAGGTCTTTCAGGGAAAGTCCGAGGGACTTTGGGCTGTTTTCGTTAGGGAGACAAAGGTTGAGAGGTGACCTAACTGAACCAAAGAGATAATCAGAATGTTCTATAGGGTGGACAATGCGAGCCAATTTTCTCGGATTATGATGGCTAACACGAGATGCCATAGGTTTTAATTGAGGGGTGATAGATTTAGGACAGATGTCAGAAGTAGTTTGTTTACTCGGAGAGTATAAGGGATATTGTCAGGGCTGTCTGCAAGACTCGCAAACAATAAGGGCATTTAAATGGTCATTGGATATACATATGAGTCGAGGGTGTAGTGCAAGAAGCGTGGAGCAGGTCAGGCAACAACAAAGGAGCAGGAAAATCAGCATTTTGGGCAAAAACCCTTCATCAGATTCGTGCTCCTCGGCTGTTGTTTGAACTGCTGTGTGTTTCCAGCACCAAGCTATCAACTCTCCTCTCCACCATCTGCAGTTCTCACTTTCGCTATTGGATAGACACATGGTGACAAAGGAATAATGTGGTTTAAATGGATTTTAGGCTGTTTTCACGGGTCTGCGCAATATCAAGGACAAAGTACCTTTACTGCGCTTTAATGTTCACTGTTCTATGCTCTCTGAGTGCTGGTGACAATGTTGGAGTGAGGGTAGCAGTAGGGGATTGACTGTGATGTTGGGGAAGTGAATGTGAGAGTGGCATGTGAATGAGACTTGAGTAAATGTGTGTGAGAGAATAAGAGTGATAATGAGGGATTGAATCAGGCAGTGAAAGAGTGCGAGTGGAAGTGAGGAGTTGAGTTGACAGTGAGGGAGCGAGAATGAGGCATTCAGCGTGAGAGTTATGGAGTGAACCTGGCAATGGTTGAGTGAACGTGATAGTGCGGGTATGGGTAAGGCAGAGAGAGACTAAATGTGTCGGTCGGTGTGACTGTGACGGGGTCCGTCTGATATTGAAGGGGTGTGTCTGACAGTTATGGTGTGAATGAACTGCGAGTGAGTGCGACAAACGGAGGGAGTGAGAAAGAATATGACGGAGTTGAAAAGTTTGAAAGTTTACGACAGTGTCAGGAAGTGACTGTGAAAATTATGGAGTGTGTGTGACAGGGAAGGGTAGTGTGTAATCGTGAAGGAGTGTGTGTGACAGTAAAGGAAACCGTGAAACTGTAATGGAGAATGTGAGACGGTGGGGGGATATGTTAGATTGTGAGAGAGTAAGTAAGACTGTGCAGATGTGAGTGATACTAGGTGGGAGTAGGTGAGACTATTCGGGATGCGTGAAACTGTGGAGGGAGAACAGGTAGACTGTGAAGGAATGTCTCCGCGTGTGCTGGAGTGAGTGTGACAGCTGGGAGTCCATGCATCATGAGGGGAGTGAGAGTGACAGGGAGGTAGCAAGTTCTCCTGTGAGGGAGTAAGTGAGGCTTTCAGGGAGAGAGTGAGAAAAGCAAGCAGTGAGTGAGGGAGTGAGTGAGACTGTGGGGCGTGAGTACCACGGCAGGAGAACACCTGTGATGTCGTGAATGAGATGATGAGAAGGCAGTGTGCAGAAGTCAACGTAGAATTGCGAGAGTCACCATCACTGAGTGGTAGGGATAATGAGAGAGTAAGTGTGGCTGAGGGAGTGAGTGTGGCAGAAGGTCAGTGCGTGTGAGACAATGGGTTTGACTGTCGAAGTGTGACTATGATAATAAGGGTACCGTACGGAAGTGAATGTGTTAGCTGTAGAGCGAGTGGAACTGTGAGCGAGTGAGTCTGAGGGAGATAGCCTGGCAGGGAAGGGTTGAGTGTGTTAGAGATAGAAAGAGTAAGACAATGATAGTTAGGGAGTAAGTGAGACAGTGAGGTAGGTGAGCTTGATAGAGGGGCACTCAGTGAGAATGTGAGGGACAGAGTGTGGCAATCAGATAGTGACTGTGAGGAGTGAGTCTGACAGTGAGGACGTGAGCGAGTCTGAGTGAGCATGAGTGAGACTTGGGGTTTGGCCAAGACTAGTAAATGAGTCTGTGAGGGACTGATTGTGACAGTGTGGGATGAGTGTGAGTCGGTTAGTGTGAATTTGAGGGGGTGAGAGAGATGTGAGGAAGTGACAGTGAGGGAGCGAGTGTGACTCTGAGCGAGTGAGAGACACAGGGAGTGAGTGTGACAATGCGGGATTGATATGATAGTGGGACTGTGAGCGTGACTGTGAGAGAGTATGAGAGAAGGTGAAGGGGGCGTGCACGACTGTCAGTGAAGCTGTCCATATCTGTTTAACAGCTTTAGAAAATAGGTGGCAGGTTTAGATAGAGGATCTGGATCGGCGAAGGACTGGAGGGCCGAAGGGCATGTTCCTGTGCTTGGCAGCAGTGATAACATGTTCTCTTACTTTTTACTGGAGAAAGAGAGTGCAGACTTCTGGAGTGAAGGGGCAGAATGGATATGATATTGAGAGTGACCTAATGATGCAAGGACATGGATTATGAATTCCCCACTCTTTCTTCCTTTTCTATATTTGTAAAGGAAACGTCCGTGCTGTTCTGACACCACATGTAAAGGAAACTTTACGCTGTATGTCATACAATGCTGTCCCTGTCCTGGGAGTGTTGGAAGCAGACACTTTCGGGGGATATTTGATCTGCATTAACTCCGTGAAACAGGTAATATTTTCAGTGCGGCAGATGACATACAGGGAAGAGAAGAAGAGCAGACTTTCCGAGGGTAAAGGCCGATGCTTTCTATTCAGATCTGAGAATGGAAGAGGTTCACAGGATTCCTGATATTGTCTCAGTTAAACAGTCGCAGCAAGACCACATGACATTTCATGGCCAATCAATATGAAACACAGAATTCCACTAATATAGGCATGAGAGAAATGCGAGTTTTCTGTTTGTGATGAAGAGAAAACGGTCACGCAATGTCCTGGGGTTGGGGTGGAGGGGAGAACGGCCTGACGTGAATCAAATCAAATCACAACCTGCGATGGCAAAACCGTCAATGTAACTGAGGGATATAATTTAAAAATACATTTCTAGGGGTTTTAATATGGAATCTGACAGGTTTAATCTGACATGCAGACAATTGTCAAATGCCATACAGTCCCAAAACCGATCAAATGGTCTGTTGCATAAAATTTGCAATGAAAACAACAACCCCTGGAATGATTCACTGTGCAGATTGTGTGTTTGTGTCTGTGTGTGTGTCTGTGTGTGTGTGTGTGCATTTGAGAGAATTTGCGAGAGTAAGAAAGCATGTTTATGTGAACGGTTCTGTGTGTCCGTGAGTTTAGGTGAGATTATCATTGATTATATTTACGTGAGAAACTGCTGCGAATGGTAAAAAGGTGTGTGCAATTTGACTGACTGTGTATGATGGTGAGGGTGCAAGGTTGCATATGTGTGTATGTGTGCCGGGATTGGGGGTAGTTATGATAGAGTATATGCATGAGTGACTTGATAAATAGTGACTCGACAAATAGTGACTCCATGATTGAATTTGTTTGTGCAGAAATGAAAGGGCTTTATGTTCGATTCAGTGACTGTGTGCGTTTCTGTTTGCGTGTGTTTTCAGGTTGTGTGAGAGATTCAGTGTGCATTTTTTTGTGTAAAGGAGAAATTCCAAAGGGATATTAAAACATTCAGTTGAGGAAACTGGGACCGAGATAAATTCACAGCATTACTTCCTCATGTTCCTGATACAATCTTCCAGCAATCTTCCAGCAATAATTAGCAACGTAAAATGTGTCTTTATCATTGGTGACTCTACTATCAAATTAACCTTACGATTCCACAAACGCCTCTGGACAAAAAAAAAAGCTTAATAATTTGTCCAAGTTTTAAACAAAAGCTTTCTATTTTGCATTTTACATTCTTCCTACAGGCATGAACCATATTTCAACACATTATTTCCCCCCGCAAATGTTCGATGTATAGCTCACACTGACAGACAGCAAAGTGAATGATATGATGGGGTGTAGCAAGCCCTGTTACACTGAATACTTTCATGCTGCCCTCCCACAGGACAAAACTGCACTGAGCAAGGAACATGTGTGTTCACCTATCACTGAGTTTATCTGAGTTTAACGTACCCCTTTGCAAGACCAAGACGGAAAGGCAAATCAAGACTAGTGAATTAACCGTGCGAATGATTGACAGAATGTCTATTCTGGAACACAGGTTGTTGTTGGAAACTACCTAGCAGGATAGGAGGAGGGAATGACGCCACTTGTGGTGGATAAGCCAAAGGAAGATCAGTGACTTGATGAGTTAAAAGAAAAATATCCTGGAAATTTCCCAGACTGTGAAATAACAAAAGTCGAGAGTGTGGTGCTGGAAACGCATAGCAGGGCAGCCAACATCGGAGGAGCAGGATAATCGATGATTCGGGCAAAAACACTCCATGAGGAATAAGGCTGTGAGGTGAGGGGGCTGAGTGATAAATGAGAGAGGGGGGGGATGGGGGAAAGATAACTGAGAGTACGAGAAACAGATCGAAGTGGTGGTACTGGTGATATGTTGCAGCGGAGGGTGGAGTGGATTTTTGGCAAGCAAGATGGTCAGGTAAGACGAGACATGAGGGCGGTGCTGAGTCGGATGCTTGAAACTACGATAAGGTGTGGGAGAGGAAATGAGGAAACTGGTGAAATCCACGTTGATCCCGTGAAGTTGGAGGGTCTCAAGGCGGAACATGTGGCGTTCTTGCTCCAAGAATCGTTTGGTTAGGGAGTGGGGATGGAGGAGTCCCAAGACCTGCATTTCCTTCACGGAGTCGGAAGGGGAGTTGAAGTACTTGGCCACGGGACGTTGCGGGTGTCGGTACCGGTGTCCAGGTGATATTTTCTGATGCGCCCTGCAAGTAAGCTTCTTGTCTTCCCAGTAGAGTGGAGACCACATCGAGATCAGTGAATACAGTAAATGACATGTGTATGAGGGCAAGTAAAACGCTGATAGATGTGCAAGACTGAGTACATGGAGGTTTGTCGGGTGGAAGCGACAACCGGCGAGGAGGGCGTCTCTGCCCTTTCTGCAGTTGAAGGATAGGGTTCAAGGGCGAACGTGCAGGAAGTGGAAATTATGCGCTAGATGGTATCATCACCATGAAGAGTCCAAATTGCTGTTTTTGAAGAAGGATGCAATATGGTGCATTCTGTGGTCGAATTCGTCCTCCTGGGATCAGATGCAGTGGAGGTGGAGGATTTGGGAATGAGGCATAGCGTTTCTACAGAAGGCAGGCTGGGAGGAAGTGTAGTCCAGGTAGCTGTTGGACAAGGTGATTTTGCAGAAGCTGTCACTGTTGAGACACCGTCACCGTTGATGGAGATGGACAGGTCCAAAAGAGGAGGGAAGTGTCCGAGATGGTCCAAGTGAACTTAAAGTCCGCGTTGAATGCGTTGGTGAAGTTGATGAACTGTTTTACCTACTCGTGCGATCACGAGGTGGCGCCGACATAGTTACCAAACTAACCGAGGGAGCCAACAAAGAGTTAGGCATGACTCGAGCCCTTGCAGATACGCATGCCTCGCCCTTTCCTCTGGAGGAAGTGGGAGAACTCAAAGGAGACATTTTTGCGGGTAAGGACCAGTTCAACCAAACAATTGAGAATGTCATTGGAAGAGTACTTGTGGGGACACCGGGAGAGGAAGACGCAGAGAACTTTTCGGCCATTTGTCTCTCCACCTCGTCGGCTCACAGTCGCATTTCTGAGGAAGGCAATTTGCTTGAAAATTCTATTCATTTTCTTCTAAGACTCTACCTGACCTGCTGTGGTTTTGCCACACTGTAATCTCGACTCTGATCTCTAACATCCAGCAGTCCTCACTTTCTTCGTGTGTAGTAACAAAGTCCTACTGTTGCAAGCAACACACGAAGGTGGCTCAGTGATTAGCACTGCTACCTCACGTGGCAAGTTCGTTCCCAGCCTCGGGCGATTGGCTGTACAGAGTAGACATGCTCGCCCTGTGTGTGTGTGTGTGTGAGTTTCCTCCAGTTGCTTTGTTTACTTCACGTTGTGCAAAGTTGTGCAGGTTGGTTAGATTGGCCGTGCTCAATTGCCCATGCTGTTCATGAAAGCGTAGGTTACATGTATTCGTCATGTGAAATGCTGATTTGTAGGGGAATGGGGCTGTGTGAGATGTTCTTCGCAGGGTCAGTTGGACTTGTTCTCCCAACTGGTTTGTTTCCACGCTGTCGGGATTCTGCGGTGTACCTTTTGATACTATGGTGTAGAAAGATCCAGGAGTTGAGGTTCAGTAAGCTGGGAAACTGTTGATGTAATGATGCAGCAAATTCCTGAACAGGTAGCAGGTCATAATCAGTGTTTAGTCCTGAAATGCTAATGGACTGACAGCAAAATATATGTAATATATTCAGATAGGAATTCAGAATGTAATTCCGAGTGCGAGTATCTTCAGGGAAAATGCTAATACGGAAATTTATTGTCGAACGAAAACTGTGGAAATGCAACAGATTGTGTTGCCGAGAGGATACAAACAGGGTCTAATATGAATAGCACATAAATAACCAGTCGGAGGTCATCTTGGTGTGTTGAAGAATCAGCCTAGTCACAAAAGCGCTTCAATTGGTCTGGACTTGATTAGTATGTGATTGAATTTTGCCTTTTATGTAATATGTGCCAAATAGTAGCTTACCCACAGGCAGTAATAAAACCAGCACCTTTGTTGCCAATTACCGCATTCTAAGAACCTTTGAAAAGGGATATGATAGATTGTTTAGGCTATTTTCCAAAAAAGATATTCGTCATAACCAAATTTGCTGACGATAATGGATGTGTCTGCCAGATTTCAGAAGGCAATTCCGTAACAGAGTATCAAAGCAAAGACGATGTTGCAAGAAATAGTAGCTTTCATTAGCAAGCATGCAATGCCAGTGAGATTGAGTGAAACCCATTTTACTGCTCGACAATTAAATGAAACCATGGATAGTTGAGACATACAGAACTTCACATCAAGTGTGTACACTCCTAAATGCCATGAACCCTTGGAAAGATCGCATTTGATCCTGAAGACCTTAGTAAGAGTGCAGTATCAGGATTAACAAAATGATTGGGATAAATGCATCCCGTTCGTATTATTTGCTACTTGGGATTTCCCGAACAAATCTGCTCAGTGTGCTCCTTTTCAAATCATATTTCGTGAGAGTGCCATTGGAACGAATTAATGAAACATTGATATGGAAGAAGTCGGAGATTTCAGATACAAATCCACACTTTAAGTATCTGAATTCATGGAGATCGATCCGCTACAAGGTACCAGAATAGGGCACATCATAAATTTAACCAGGCGAGAGGGATAAAACTCCAAATTTCAGATATTTTCCCGTGGAGATGGCGTCTAAGTATTGTTCGTAATGATAAGACGTCCATGCAAAGCCAGGTTTAGTTGTCCCAAACAAAGTAAACGACCTCGAAAAGTTGTTGGATCGAACACTGTCCTGGGCATCATCCGGAAGCTCACAGAAAATGTTAACTAGTATGGTTTAAAATCATCTGAATATGGACCTTCCAGCTCAGCGAGCAAACTACATCCTCCACTGTCTCGGGCATGTCTTGCTAATATAACAAAACCTTGCTATAATAGAGAAAAGCGAATGCATAAACAGATGTTAGTTACTGTCCGCAGAGTGAGAAATCAAATCCAGATGGTATGGAACTTGGTATGCCTCAAAATATGTTAAAAAATGATGTAGTACTTCAGGAGTGGGATTGTTTGGTGATCTACTTGTCTAAAAAGCAAAGAAACCACTTGGAAATTTTGTTGTAGCACCACAGTGATATATACAGAAATAGAATAAGAAGGACTAATACTATGCTCGGAGGTATAAAGAAGGGAATACTGTTCCGATTAAAAAAAACACCCTTACAGGCTTAATCCTCACAAATTTTGAGGATTTTGCTTGTCATCCCAAATGGGCTACATCATTTCGAAATGTTGCCTTTTGTAAAGAAGAACACTCCAGCCACA
>NW_025203509.1:0-4114 GCF_004010195.1 Chiloscyllium plagiosum
AGATCATTGTAAGGCTGGTTGGGAGAAGGGGCAAGTCATACAGTCAAGACAGGCAAGAGCAAAGTCGAGAATGAGGTTGAACTGATAAATTCAATTCTTTCAATGCAAAAGGCCTGACAGGTAAAGGAGATGAGCTCAGGGCATGTTTTGGAACATGGGACTGGGACATCATAGTTGATACAGAGTCATGCATCAGGAATGAACAGGATTGGCAGCTAAATGTTCCAGGGTACAGAGACAAAGGCAGAACACAAAAAATGGAAGAGAGGAGGGGAGTGGAGTTTCTAAATATGGATAGCATTCCAACTGTATTTAGGGAGCATATTCCGAGGAGTGCATCCAGTGAAGTTATTCGGTCAGAACTGAGAAATAAGAGGGGAATGATCATTTAGTGATTGTAGTATATACTACTCCCCTTGAAAGCGTGAAATTAAAAACTAATTTTGGCAAGGGATCTCAGTTTTCTGTGAGAATAATAAGGCGGTAATGGTAGGGAATTTTAACTTTCTAAACATAGATATATGTTTCAATGCAGAACATTCTGTTAAGGTTAGGGTCAGATGTGTACAAGAATATATTCTTATTCAGTCTGTGCGTGGACGTGTACCTACGAGACAAGGAGCAAAACTTGACCATCTCTTGGGAAAAAGGGCGGGGAAACTGAATGAGGTGTAAATAATGGAGCACTTTCGAGCCACAATGTTGAGGACATTAAAAGGGATGGAATCAAACAAAACTCTGACGTTGCGGGAGAAACACAGCGAGCATGGCATCACCTGCGAAAGTGCACAAATCGAGCCAGACCTGGGCATTGTTGACTTCCCACCGCCAGAATGTGAGGGACATCGAGCGCGTTTTGCGAGCTCTGCGCATGGTAGTGCCATTCCAAAGCGAACGCCGAAGCAGGGACTTGAACCCTGGACCCACATATTAGACGTCGATGAGTTACCAACTGAACGAAACGGGGGCGTCCAGCTGCGGCCGTTCCAGGCTGAGCTTGAAAAGACATTGCACGTTCTCCGTGTTTTTTGTGTTTTTTCAAACTCCACGTTGACAGTCGCCCAAGGGTGGAATCCAAGCGGCTCGCCAGTTTTGTGAAGCAGTGCCACCCTCAGCAACCGACAACATCTCAGGGCAGAACTCATCCACCACAGATCCCTTTTAATGTGGCCCGCAATTTCTGTTAGCCCTCATCACCGTGACAACGAGTCGACTTCAAGTCTCTCCCCATCAGAACACCACCGCACCTCGTAAAACACCACACCACGCACACAATTCAACACCGCTCCCTCGCCTTGCGCACACTTCGGCGTCTCATCATCATCCCTCCAACACCACGCACAGTCCCCCTACCCCCAGCATCCACTCTGCTCGACACAATCCACCCGAACACAAGCCGCAGGCACCGACACTCCCACACGCACTGCCACATCACCATCAGCTCCAAAACAAGGAAGATGTGCATGAAAGGTTCCGTTTGAAGTGTCTGACTTGATTTTAAAAAAAGCAGACCATCGATGACAGCAGTGTCCATAAATCGAAGCTTCAGCACGTGCAAATAGAATCAGGATTTCACTGCTGCCTCCCAGCGCCACGGACCCTTGTCGGATTCGAGCCTCGGGCGACTACCTGTGTGCAGTTTGCACATTCTACCCGTGTCTGCGTGGATTTCGTCGGACGGATCCGGTTTCCTCCCACAGTCCAAAGGTGTGCAGGTCAGGTGTTCTGGCCATTGTTTTCAGGGATGTGTAGGTTCGGTGCATTTGTTCGGGGTAAATAGAGTCATGCGGTAGGGGTTTGGGTGTGTGGGGGATACTACTGGGAGAGACGGGAGCCTGTTTCCACAGTCGAGGGATTCGATGCTAATTTCTGATACGCACATTTGGAGGACCTGAAAGAGATCAACTCAAACAGAAGCCACGCTTTGCGGGAGAAACACCGCGAGTTTGGCAGCAACTGCCACATTTCGGAAATGCAGGCAAAAGGGGCCTGTGCTTGCTTCCCACCGCCACAATGTGAGGGCCATTCAGTCTGATTTGCTCGCACTACGCCTTCGCTGTTGTCCCGTGGCAGTGCAACTTAAAAGCGACCCGCCCGAGCAGGGACTTGAACCCTGGACCCTCAGATTAAGAGTCTGATGCTCTACCGACTGAGCTACCCGGGCTCGAGGCAAGCCGCCGCCCTGCTGCGGCTTTTCCTGCGTGAGCTGGAAAAGACGTTCGCGCTTCACACTCTCGCGCAGCCATTCTGACACAATCCACACAATTCAGTAGGAAAGACGGGCAACCCCGACTGTGCAGGGCCGATTCCAAACCGCTGTCTCTCTTCATCACCCCCATTCCATTCCCGCCCCGACCTCTCTCTACTGTAACAACCCTCCTCAACACACACCTCTGGCACCGTCAAAGCCATCAGCAAGCTTACAACACAGCACCGCCAAAATAAGAGCGGTGCTCATGAGACGGCCTCATCATCATCCCTCCAACACCACGCACAGCCCCTACCCCCAGCATCCACTCTCTGCTCGACACAATCCACCCGAACACAAGCCGCAGGCACCGACACTCCCACACGCACTGCCACATCACCATCAGCACCAAAACAAGGAAGATGTGCATGAAAGGTTCCGTTTGAAGTGTCTGACTTGATTTTAAAAAAGCAGACCATCGATGACAGCAGTGTCCATAAATCGAAGCTTCAGCACGTGCAAATAGAATCAGGATTTCACTGCTGCCTCCCAGCGCCACAGACCCTTGTCGGATTCGAGGCTCGGGCGACTACCTGTGTGCAGTTTGCACATTCTACCCGTGTCTGCGTGGATTTCGTCGGACGGATCCGGATTCCTCCCACAGTCCAAAGGTGTGCAGGTCAGGTGTTCTGGCCATGCTAAATTGCCCATTGTTTTCAGGGATGTGTAGGTTCGGTGCATTTGTTCGGGGTAAATAGAGTCATGCGGTAGGGGTT
Organism: Chiloscyllium plagiosum; assembly: GCF_004010195.1. Classification (NCBI taxonomy): domain Eukaryota; kingdom Metazoa; phylum Chordata; class Chondrichthyes; order Orectolobiformes; family Hemiscylliidae; genus Chiloscyllium; species Chiloscyllium plagiosum. Next base: position 2,965 of record NW_025203509.1, read on the forward strand.
TGGGTGTGTGGGGGATACTACTGGGAGAGTCGGGAGCCTGTTTCCACAGTCGAGGGATTCGAAGCTAATTTCTGATTACGCACATTTGGAGAACCTGAAAGAGATCAATTCAAACAGAAGCCACGCTTTGCGGGAGAAACACCGCGAGTTTGGCAGCAACTGCCACATTTCGGAAATGCAGGCAAAAGTGGCCTGTGCTTGCTTCCCACCGCCACAATGTGAGGGCCATTCAGTCTGATTTGCTCGCACGACGCCTTCGCTGTTGTCCCGTGGCAGTGCAATTTAAAAGCGACCCGCCCGAGCAGGGACTTGAACCCTGGACCCTCAGATTAAGAGTCTGATGCTCTACCGACTGAGCTACCCGGGCCCGGGGCAAGCCGCCGCCCTGCTGCGGCTTTTCCTGCGTGAGCTGGAAAAGACGTTCGCGCTTCACACTCTCGCGCAGCCATTCTGACACAATCCACACAATACAGTAGGAAAGACGGGCAGCCCCGACTGTGCAGGGCCGATTCCAAACCGCTGCCTCCCTTCATCACCCCCATCCCATTGCCGCCCCGACCTCTCTCTACTGTAACAACCCTCCTCAACACACACCTCTGGCACCGTCAAAGCCATCAGCAAGCTTACAACACAGCACCGCCAAAGTAAGAACGGTGCTCATGAGACGGCCTCATCATCATCCCTCCAACACCACGCACAGCCCCTACCCCCAGCATCCACTCTCTGCTCGACACAATCCACCCGAACACAAGCCGCAGGCACCGACACTCCCACACGCACTGCCACATCACCATCAGCTCCAAAACAAGGAAGATGTGCATGAAAATCTCATACTTACTGCGTCACCATCTTCCTGACCCCTCACACTTTCTGCGTCAATATCACCCTGATACATTCACACTCATTGCTTCATTCTCACCTAACCACCTCATACTTACTGTGTAACTATCTCCCCGACCCCTCACGCTTACTGTATCACTATCACCCTGACCCCCTCACAATTACTGCGTCACTATCTCACTGACTCCTCAAATTCACTGCGTCACCATCACCCTGACCCCATCACACTTACTGCTTCACTATCACCCTGAGCCCATCACACTTACTGTGTCACTATCCCTGATCCCCTCACACTTACTGCGTCACTATC
>NW_025203509.1:4731-8610 GCF_004010195.1 Chiloscyllium plagiosum
CAATCTGAAGCCCATCTATCCTACACTATGCCATTTTCATCTATATATCTATCCAATGACCATTGAAATACCCTTAATCTTTGCGAGTCTACTACAGTTGCAGGCAGTGCATTCCAGCCCTTACTACTTTCTGAGTATATAAACTAAGTCTGAGATCTGTCACCCCTCAATTTGAAGCTATGTCCTCTCGTGCTAGCCATCACCATTGGAGGAAAAAAGCTCTCACTGTCCACCCTACCTAACCCTCTGATAAGCTTTTTTGTCTCAATAAGCCACCTGTCAACCTTCTTCTCTCTAACGAGAATGGCCTCAAGTCCCTCAGCCATCCTTCCTTACCAGGTGACATGGTGGTAAACCTCCTCTGAAACCTCTCCAAAACTTCCACATGCTTCCGAAAATTTGGTGACCAAACAGTATGCAATACTTCAAGCGCGGTCGCAGAAGAGTTTTACACTACTGCAAGGTGACCTTCTGTCTCCGAAACTCAATACCTCTTACACTAAAACCGGCCAGCCCGTGTGCCTTCTTAACAACCCTATCAACCTGCGTGGCAACTTTCACGGATCTACGTACATGGACTTCTTTATCCCTGCTGGTCGTTCAAAGTGAATCACCTTGCACTTCTCCGTATTACCCGCCATTTCCCACCTCTTAGCCCAACTCTGCAGCTTGTCTTCGTCCCTCTGAAACCTGCAACATCCTTCAGCATTATCCACAACTCTACCAACCTTACTGCCATTCGCAAATTTACTAAGCCATCCTTCTACGCACTCATCCAGGTCATTTATAATAATGACAAACAGCAGTGGTCCCAAAAGAGATCCTTGTGGTACACCAATATTAAATAAACTCCAGGATGAACATTTCTTATCAACCACCAGCTTCTGTCTCCTTTCAGCTAACCAACTTCTGATCCAAACAGCTACATTACCCTCAATCCCCTGCCCTCATATTGGCTGCAATAGTCTACCGTGGGGAACCTAATAAAATGGCTGATTGAAATCCATATACACCATATCAACTGCTTTACACTCATCAACCTGTTTTGTCACCAAGTCAAGGAACTCAATCAGGTTTGTGATGAGTGGACTACCCTTCACAAAACTGTGTTGACTATCCCTAATGAAATTATTTCTTCTGACAAGATTATAAATTTTATCTCTTACGATCATTTCCAACAATTTACCCAAAACCAAAGTCAGGCTCACTGCTCTATAATGACTAGAGTTGTCTCTACTCCCCTTTTTGATCAAGGGGACATTGTCTGTCCTGCAGTCTTCTGACACTTCAACAATTAAAACATAAAGATGAAAGCCAAATGCTCTGCAATCTCCTCCCTAGCTTCATGAGAATGCTAGGATAAATCACATTCGTCCCAGGGGTTCTACATAGTTTCAAACTTCCCACAATTTCTAACACCTCTTCCTGATTAGCCTCATTCCCATCTCGTCAATTTGCCTGGATATTAGCGATCTCCTCGATAGCATTGTCTTTTTCCTATGGGAATGGTGATGAAAAATATTCATTTTACGCCTCACCTATCTGTTCGGATTCCACACACAACTTCCCACGACTCTCCTTGTTTGGTCCTTATCATTCTCTAGGCATTCTTTTATTCCTGACAGACCTATAGAATACTTAGGCGTTTCCTTGATCCTTCCTGCCAAAGATTCTCATGTTCGCTCTTGGGTGTTTTTTAGCTCTCTGTTTAGGTCCTTTCTGGCTAACTTGAAACACTCAAGCGTCCCAACTGAGCCTTTATGCCTCATCTTTATGAAAGCCCATTTCTTCAACATGACAAGAGCTCGACTTATTATTGGTCTCTCTCTCTTTCTCTCACCTCTATCCATTCCCACTACATTCTAATTGACATGTTCTCTCCTCCCTCCCTCACACTTAAAGTGTGTTCCCATTCCCCCATCCCGTTATGTCACTGAACGAGGCCTACCCTGTGCTACATCAGCCCACGCCATGTCACTGTCAGTGGCTCACTCCAAGCTGCACCAGAGCACACCATGTCACTGTCTGGGCTCCCCTCTCAGTAGCCCACGCTAATGGGCCGACTCCAGATTACACCTGCTCACAGCGTACAAAAGCCAGCGGCCAATTCTGGGCTGTACCAGCCAATACCATGTCGCTGTCAGGGGCACATTCTAGGTGAGACCAGCCCACACCGTGTCACTCTTAGGGTCCCACTCTGGACTGTACCAGCTAACACCATGTCACTCTTCAGATCCTCCTCCAAGCTACAATAGCACAAACCATGTCACTTTCAGTGGGACCCTCCAGGCTGCACGAGCCCACGCTATGCCTCTGACAGAGGCATTCTCTGTACGACACTAGCTCACGCCATATTGCTGTCAGGGTTCCCCTGTATGGTGCACCAGCCCACCCCATGTCGCTGTCAGAAGCTCACTCCGGGCTACACTAGCCCACTCCATGTTGCTGTCAGGTGCCCACTCCGAGCTATACCACTCCACACACCAAGTCACTGCCCAAGCCCCACTCTTGATGACAGCAGACCACATGAAATCGCCGTCATGGGTTCATTCTTTGCTACACGAGCCCACACCCCATCACTGTCAGTGGCCCACTTTGGGCTGCACCAGCCAATATCATGTTACTGTCACTGGTCCTGCCTGGGTTCACACGCCCACACCATGTCGCTTTTACGGTTCTACTCTGGGCAGCACCAGCTAGCCCCATGTCACTGTTGGGTCTCACACTGAGCAGCACCAGCCCACACAATGTAATTGCCAGCGGCCCACTCTGGGTTACAGTAGCCCATGCCCTGTCACACTCAGGGGCCAACTCCAGTATACAGCTTCCCATGCCACACTGAAGCCAAAGACTCATTCCAGGCTCACACCAGCCCATTCCATAACGCTGCCAGCGGCCCACTCGCCGCTCCATAAGCCTACAGCATACCACTATCACCATCCCACTGCAGGCTAAACCAACTCCCACCATGTCCATGTAAGGTCCCCAACCCAGTCTACACTAGCCCAAACCATATCGCTGTTAGGGGCTCACGCTGTGCTAGACCAACCCAGGCCACGTCACTGTCAGAGGCACACTCTGGGTTACACTGTTGTCATCAGTGGTCTACTCGGGGTTACAGCAACCCACGCCTTCCACCAAGGTCCCGCTTCACACAGAAGTGAGAGTCCCAAGCCAGTCTTCACCGGACTAGCTATTCTGTAGCCATGCTGTCTTTGATGACGTCACCACCGCTCGAAACCCCCTCAAATCCACTTCCTTTGATGACCACTCTTTATTAGGTAGTTTTTAGAAGAGGAGGAAAGAAGGAAAATCAAAAACTGAAATGCAGGCAACAGTTGGATGTCCGTTTGTAAGTAACCACATCCGTATGCATTGTGTCTGTTGGTATACGTACATCCGTGTGTGAGTATCTCTTTCTGCAGCTTTGTGAAATGCAGTCTCTATTGTTTGTGGTCTAAATTCATTGAATTTGGTATCAAAGCCGATCGCCACCTTTGATCCCCCTTTCGGTTCCTGTTGTGTTTCAAATCGTGCAATGCCTCCCTTTTCAGGCCACCACACAACACAGCACAATAGGCAGATTTCTTTCTTTTTAAATATATGTCAAATATGGTAAATCTTTCTGATTGCACGTCTGTTTCGTTGTTCATAAAAAGATGCCTTTGGGAGTACAGAGTATTTTTCCGTAGACCTAGCGATATTGTTCCTGAGATATCACCACCACTGTTATGTCTATTTCAAGACTTATCAATACTTTCACACTTATAATATCTAAGTGTACATTGCACAACATTGCAAGATAAAGAACTTTGGACTGTGGGAGGAAACCGGAGCACCCGGAGGAAACCCACGCAGACACGGGGAGAACGTGCAAAC
>NW_025203510.1:0-2215 GCF_004010195.1 Chiloscyllium plagiosum
TGAGCAAAATCGATCTTCATGAGAATCCATTGCAAACTCTCTGCTGTTTGGAGTCATTCACAGCACAATGGAAAATGTTTATCATCAGTGGGCATCAATCACCTCAGCCACGGCATATCTCTGCAGGAGATCCTCAGGGTAGCTCCTTCAGCCCAGGCATCTCCAGTTTGTCAGCGGGGAATCTATGCAGTGTGGAAACAGTCCATTCAGCCCATTGAGTTCGCACCGATCAGAAGTGGGGCTATTCATTCTAGGTTACACAATATTCAGAACATTAAGCCAATCCTCAAGTCCTAAAGTATTCTGTGCCCATTCGCATCAAGACCTGGACAGCATTCAAGTTAATGTGTCGGCAACATTCATGGAACATCGCTGCTAGACACTGCACATTTCCACAGTAAACGAAGGAGTTCATTTACACCTCAATCTGGCTACACAAGAATGTGGGAAAGTCATTCAGCCCATCAAAACTATTGTGCAAAAATAGGGATAGCCCATTCACTCCCTTCTACCTGTTACGCAGGAAGAAAATGAGTCTGCTCACTTCTACACGTCACTTACACAGGATCAGAAAGAGACCATTTCACACCTGGAGTCATTAAAAAGGAACAGGAAGAGGTCATTCAGCTTCTCAAGTCACTAACCAGGCACAGGAAGATGTCAGAGATGCTCCAACATCACAAACAAATGGTGCAGGGACTGCACAAATAGACTGCTCCACCTTGTTCCTCGTGGCTTCATTATGACTGTACATACGTTTGAGGACTATGCACAGGAATCGAGCATCCTATGGAAAATATGGAATTTCTCACCTTATCAATGGCAGCTTGAGACATAATGAGGGTCCATACATAACCGTTTAGTTTCAACTTCTTATTCTCTCACGGCACTGCCGAATAAACAAATAGTTACTGCACTTTCCCTTTATGGTAACACCATCCCAGGGTTAAGTCTGGTGAAACTACTTTGCACTGTCTCGGTGACGTGGAGATCATTATTTATAAAGCAGACTCAGTCTGTACACAATACCCTAAATACTGGTTCAACAAAACACTACCATTGAGTAATATACATTTTCTCTTATACTTTAATAATTTCCCATGATGGACCACATATCCTTTAATGTTAGAATTTCTTCCTGCCCCATATGAATTATGTTCGTGACTTATAACCAAGGACATCCAGGTCCTTTTCAACAACAGCCCTTCCGAACCTCTCACTATTTAATAAACTTAGGTGTGAATGATGGTATCTGTTGTTCACTTCTGAATCATTTTTATACCTTGTACACAGCTATTGCACAAGAGCTGATCCTTCTGATACCCCACAAGCCTTCCGTTCAGAGAGAAAAAAACACTACTCTTCATTTTGCCCATTATCCAATTTTTAATCCATTCGGTGTATTCCAACCTTATCTACCCATGAGCTCTGACATTCGTCTCCTCATTGCAATCAACCATGTCAAACTTAATCTGAAAATTCAATTACTCCACTCCCGCTGGTACTCAATTGTCAATCACCCAACGGACAGAGTCCACAAGCTCCAATAGGTTTAGCAAATATAATTTCTGTTTACTGAATCTAGCTCAAATATATCAAATTATATCATTATTCTCCAAGTGGCTAATTTTCACATTTATTATAAAAGGCTGTAATGTGTTTTTCTTTCGCACAGCTGGCATCAAGGCATTTAGTTTTCTGTTTCCCTCACTGTCCTGTTTTAAATATTTATGTTTGCAATAGCTGTTTTCCAGGCTGCAGGATCCTTTCCAGAATCTAACCAGTTCTGAAGAATAATTAGTAATTCTTTCACTGGCTCTGTTGCCACCTCCTCAATACACTGGGGCAGAACTCATCAGATGCAGCACCTTACCAACCTTTAATTCGAATGGATTTTCAAAAATATACTCATCAATAATTCTAGTTTCGTGCAGTTCCACATGTTCACCAGTCCCCCGTTCCCTAATATATCTGGGAGTTTGTTTCTGTACTTTGGTCAGGGAGATGGACTCAATGTCTTCCTCTTAGCTGGCAGATGGTTTCTGACAGCCAGCGAATATTTCGGAGGACTTCACTTCGGAGATAATGAAAATGTTAACAACTCCTGCCTGGAAAGTTCCCGAATTAATCCAGTTCACTTCATGGTGAGTGTCAGCACAGTCCTCTCCCTGGTGTGAGGCTACATGTTATACTGATGGAGGGGACACAGCTCAGT
>NW_025203510.1:5420-8611 GCF_004010195.1 Chiloscyllium plagiosum
TTGACCAAACGAATTGCATCTGAAACACAGCACCTCACAATTACCTTTAAAATAAGAAAATGTTTGATTCGAGACTACCTTCTTCATATATTTTGAGGAGCGTTTGCTCGGCTCCATAGCAAGAAGGACAGGTATTCATGTTGTAATTGGATAATTTCTTAATGGACAATAAGTTGCAGAAACACGGGGTTTGACAGCTGAATGCACCGTGGTGGACCAGTGATAACTCTGTCAGGAATTATATCAGACACACAATCCACCTCACAGATCTAGCCCAGACACGTATAAGACCAGATGACATATCTGTTCATCACGGAGCACTGTGCAGACCAGGCTCAGTGCAACTCAGCAATTTGTCCAGACTGGAATACTGTGCAGCTTTCACTAATCCACATGCTATCGGTCGAACATGGGGAGCAGTACAGACCACACCTGTGCATTGATTCAGAAACCTGGACGAATCAGTCTGTCCAGCATGGGGTAATATGCAGCGCACACCAGTGTCTTGTTCTATAAACGTAGACAAGGTATCTGTTTCGAATGGGGAGCTGCGCAGTGAATAACAGTGAATTAATCTGTAAACCTGGATCAGTTACCCTCACAGCATGTAAAGCTGAAAACACCATCCCAGTACATTGCTCAGTAACACTGTGTTAGATCGCTGCCCAGCGTGGGGAAACTTGCAGCCCATGCTAGAAGTGACAGGATTTGCAGCCCCCATACTTTTACAGCTCCCTATCTCCGTTGTGACATGACAAGGGGTGCTGTGGGTGTGAAACTCACTGCCAGAGAGAGAGATGGTAGGGAAATCAGTTAAAATACCAAAAATCGAAAGAAGTTTTGGAAAGCGAGAAAGGGAGATTGAGAAATAATTTCATGGAAGATCAGAGGGCTCAGAATGCTGAAGTGAAAGTATTTTAACGGCATGTGACAACGTGAGCCGGTATTCCCAGGAATGATGGGTGAACAGGATATCGGTGTGAGTTCAGATGACGGAGATTTATGCATGAAGATTTGTTCTTCAGCTTTGTAACTGGGAGTGGGGTCAGAAGAGTCTTCCACTCCTTGTGCTGAATCGAAAAATAATTTGTTTCAGTGCCATTTTCATTGAGTGTGACAGAGGGATTGTCTGTACGATGTTGAGCTTATTTCCTGGTGATATCTTATCAGACTTACCTCATTAACTATCCATCCGCCCTCCCATCCCCATGGTAGCACTCTCATTCAGTGCCAGTCCGATTCTCCCACCCATCATGGCTGGAGGTACTCACCATCGTCCAGTGCCAGGAACCATCCCAGTACATTCAAATTCTACATTAAGGACAAACTGGGGGAGATCAAATTATAGTATCATGTGTACTTTGACTTGGAAGCAAATAACATGAATAACGTTTTTCCTACATCATAATACATTTTGCGGCAAGCTTCTTACTTCTCTTTGACATAGCAAATTCCTACCCAGGTATTCACATTTACAAGCAGAAAACTTACCTGTGTTTTCCTGCCAGTTCTTCTTCACATCATTCACCACATTCGTCTCCCTCAAGCTCCAACGCCCAACTGTTTCCTTGATCAAGTTCCACGTTTGTGTGAATTTAAAGTGTAGATCAAAATAAAATGTTAGAATCTGAGACAGACCACTTGAGAGAGGAGTAAAATGCCAGTATCCCAATCTTCAGCACAATTTCGCAATCCTCAGGTGCTGCCGCAGTCTATGTACTTATTCCGAAATATATGGGCACCATTTAAGATTAGCTGATGAGCGGTAAACAAGAGTAATTATTTAATAATCGGCAAAATATCTTAAACAGGAGAGAATCCAAAAGCGTACCCTTGATACCATTGTTATAATCAATATCCAACGTGTAAAATTTATGAGAAAGGGAACTGGACCAACCATGTAAAGACAACATGTCAAATGCTAGTAATTCTGTGGTGTGTAATTCACCTCAGAACGCTCAAGTCTGTCTATTATCTACATGGCACCAGAAAAGGATTGTAAATGAAAATCCTCTGGTGCCTGGATGAGTACAACTGCAACAAACTGATATCGAGGAGAGAACAGATAGCTTTTTAAAACTCCACCCATCACCAGAAATACTGACTCACAAACTGCACTTCTGGGACTTTGTCCCAACAACACTTTGCATGCAACAACACCAACACGGCTAGAATTTCTCAAGGGCAATTAATGCTGATCTAGCTCTATTAAAATCCCAAATTTACTATCTAATAATTGTTTAAAAATGCAGATATTTTTTATTTATCCGATGAACATGGGGCTTTCTCTCAAGTTGTGTAGTGTATTTGCAGAAACCATTTACTGCATACATTGAAAGTGAAGACCGACTGACAACTCAGATCACAGATAATACAAGATTACACAACAATTAAGAAGCAGCTGATTAAGCACTTAGCGTGCATGGTATAGTCGGCTTTAGATCTCAATGTAGCTGGCATTAGTGTAGTTTGTTAGCTTTTGGCTGGCATAGACATGTTGGCATGAAATAACTGTTTGCTTGCTCTTGACATTATTTTTTGAAAACAAAAGCAGTAGTCTCACTATTTCCATCAGTGTGACATTCACATGGCAAGGAATGCAATTTCCATAGTCATGTTGCATCCTGACATTCATCTATACTATTGTCCCTTCACTGTCACTTGTTCCGAACCCTGTACCCCTCTTTAAAACATGCCTGTTAGTGTCCTTGCACAACGAACCTGGGGTTCAGCACTATATTCTGAATGGAAATTAGACACAGGCAAGAGATGCTGGTCTTGCTCACGGAATTTACCTCACAAGAACAAACGAAGGGAATCCGCATTATTAAACATATCCGTTCGAACAGATCTAATTGCTAAAGCATTTGCAATTAAGCTTTCAATTTCTCCTAAGTCTTTGATCCTTCTCTAATACTAAGGAACTTCCGTGAGTGTTTTCCCAGTACTGTTTAAAAATCACATTTGGGGGTTAAGCTCATCAATCAGAAATGGAAAGCCTTTGTGACCACGAGAAAACGTTCATTACTTGTCAGTACTTAAAGGCATAGAAACGACGAGTAAGCAATTGGACAACGTGAAAAAATCTACAATGGAACAAGGTCACGGATGATCCAACATAAAGGCGTGCCTAAGCCTTCTTACGTTAATACATCATCCTTAGTCACGAAACTGTCTGCCTTTGCCTGAAA
>NW_025203511.1:0-3724 GCF_004010195.1 Chiloscyllium plagiosum
ACAGAAACTACTTTTGGTTCCTCCAACAAAGGTTCTTGCCAGCAACCACAGAGTAAGTCCAACCTTGTGATGTAAGTGGCTTGTCCAACATTTTCCTCACAATCCTCCAGCCTTGGAATTGGGCATGAATCTGATTTAGTTACAGTGTTGACTTTCTGATAATCCACGCAGAACCGTTGAGAACCATCAGGCTCCAGAACCAACACGATTGGTGAACTCCACATGCTCTGACTCAACTTGATGATGTCGTCTTGGAACAGCGTTTCCACTTCCTTCTCTACCTGTGCTGCTTTGAGATGATTAACTCTGTAGGGGTGTTGATTAATCAGAACAGCATTCCCTACATCAATCTCATGTGCAACAGTATTAGTCCTCCCCATTCTATTCCTACATGCATCCTCATACTGCTGCAACAAATCTTTCAACTTAGTTTTCTGTTCCAGCAACAGATAGCTTACTATCCAATCCCATTCTTTCAGAACTTCCACATTTGACAATCTACTCTGAGGCACATTAAAATCTGAATCATCTGGATTTGATTCCTCACTCTGAGGGAGAGTAGTCATAAATTTTTCTCCAGTTCTGTCTAAATCCTTCCAAATCTATCCAAATCCCGGATGCAAACACCCAATCTGTTATGACACAGAGGGAGACACTTCTCTGATAATTCAGATCAAAACACCCAAAGAAGATCGCCTTGCCTCATAACCTGATAAGGAAGTGTAACAAGGGGTATAACCTGCCTCACAACCCTCAATCTATTACAAAGGAGTTGTTCAATGAAATGAAATCCTTTCATTCACTCTATAATTAACACGTAGCAATTTATGGATCTCACTCCAATAGTAAAAAAATTAACAGAATTACTAACAAACAAAATAAATCTCTTCTAACTTCTACCTATTCCCTTACTGAATTAAATTCTAATAGGTATGCTGTTTCGGGCGGCACGGTGGCACAGTGGTTAGCACTGCTGCCTCACAGCGCCAGAGACCCGGGTTCAATTCCCGACTCAGGCGACTGACTGTGTGGAGTTTGCACATTCTCCCCGTGTCTGCTTGGGTTTCCTCCGGGTGCTCCGGTTTCCTCCCACAGTCCAAAGATGTGCAGGTCAGGTGAATTGGCCATGCTAAATTGCCCGTAGTGTTAGGTTAAAGGGGTAAATGTAGGGGTATGTGTGGGTTAGATTAGATTAGATTAAAAGGCCCTTCGGCCCAACAAGTCCACACCGACCCGCCGAAGCGAAACCCACCCATACCCCTACATTTACCTAACCTTACCCAACACTACAGGCAATTTAGTATGGCCAATTCACCTGACCCTGCACATCTTTGGATGGTGGGAGGAAACCGGAGCACCCGGAGGAAACCCACGCAGACACGTGGAGAACGTGCAAACTCCACACAGTCAGTCGCCTGAGGCGGGAATTGAACCCGGGTCTCTGGTGCTTTGAGGCAGCAGTGCTAACCACTGTGCCACCGTGCCGCCCACTAAAGTTGCGCTTCGGCGGGTCGGTGTGGACTTGTTGGGCCGAAGGGCCTGTTTCCACACTGTAAGTAATCTAATCTAATAATACAGGTCCAAATTATATGAATCCAATTAATAAGAATAATAAATTAAAATTTAATCTTCCTATGTTCACACATTCTATGTCTTCTCCACTTTATCTCCAATCTTCGTTTTGGTGATCTCACGTCACAAACGCTTTTCTTCTGATAATTCTTCTGTGAGAATTTTGAGGTGGAAATACTGTGGCACCTTTCAAGGGTCTTTTAAGAGAGCTTAATGATTTGTGTGAGAGTCTTGTATCTACTGTTCAGAAGACTCTCTGTTCAGATGACAGTTGGCTCTTCCCTAACTTTTAAATATTGTGGTTTTATATTTATCCCCCTTTGACAAACAAAATTCTTATAAATTGATTGGCTTCCAGGTATCAAAACAATCCATTTTAAATTTAATTGGTCCTTCATCTCCAAGTGTCTTTTTAAATTAATTATCCGGCTTTAAACTATTGTCTGGGTAAAAATGCTGCTTGGCTGTTTGATACAAAATGTTTCTTTTTGGGTGCCATCCCAATTTGGAACCACAAACAAATCCTGCAAAGAGCCCGCAATGTCTTATGGAACAGGCTTGACCACTCAAAACATTTTTGAGCAGGTAACCCAGACCGTAACTCTGCTATTTGTTTCAGATAAGTTTGTAGTGGACATTCCCAGAGTGAATTGGCTGGTCAGACTGCAGAGGTTTAAACAAACACAATTTATTTACAAAATTATGGAATGAAACACAACGACCAAAATTACAATACCCAAATAACTTATCCTACCCAAACTCGACAGGTTATCCCGACTTAATGATATTGTTCCAAATTACTTCCAACAGTCCCAATAAACGAACCCCTCAGCACTCAGAGTAAAAATGACACAAAATAGTTACAGTTTAAGAAATCAGAAGAGCAGAAGGAGGATGAGAGCATCCAGTTTCAACTGTGACCCTGATTCAACTAACCCCTGAACTGAACTGACCTGCGCAGCTAGAGAGCTGGCCATGCCCCTTGATTATGCCAGTTTTTTTGAAAAGACTTGAAAGCTTTCACCTGAAGCATTATCTCTGTGGTATAAACAAAAAGGCCCACAATATTCAAACCCAGTCTACTAGGAGCCTAGCCAATTAACCCCTCATTTAAAAAAAAACTCATGGATTGAGTAACTTTGAGAAAGGACCAGCTTTATGATAGCTTCACCTTCAAAAAAAAACTATCAATATCCAAAAATGGCTTTATTTTTTAAAATCCCAAAATGAATTGGTTAGTACTCTAAAACATACACATTCACTAACTATAAACACACAAACATGCACAACTATATTCGGATTCAGTCTATGCTTCTCCAACCACCAAATGACTCTGTTTCTCATTTGAGTCTCAGCAATGCATTTGCAATCACACTTTATCATCCTGCCACAGGTACAATTTCAAATTGGTTGACTGTAACAACAAGCTCCATCTAAACAGTCTGCAATTGTTGTCCTTAGATTTATCCACAAATCTTATGGAAAATAAATAGCATGAAAGCATAGGAAGGGTTCAAGCATGAAGTCCACTGGCAATCTGTGGTCTTTGGAAGGCAAGATGGGATAAGAATAATGAAATGTTCTTACACCAATTAGCAGAGTAAAGTTAAGACTGAAAGGTCACTATAGCGAGATGAGATTGCAGTTAGACGAGTTAGAATCTGTTACTGCCGTAACTCAATTAGTTTAGCTAAGCTAAAGTCTGCAGTGTCATCTATTTGCTCCTGTTTTGTCTCAATTATCTGATCAAACAAAATCTCTGCTAATGCCACTTCAGCTACCTTATCTGTGCCTTTGATTGCTCCTGTTTCAACTGGTGACTTTGTGACCTCGTTACCACACAATCAGGAAAGACTCTACGATATGACTCATGCACTGCTTCAGTTGCCTGAGTCTCCACTGGCTTTTCAACCACAGTAGGCAGTGCTCCTACCAGTGAATTAGCTGCATCATTCACAAGGACAAATTGTATTCCTGGAGCTGAGAGTTTGTCCAATACTCCTTTTCTGGCAATAGTCCTTCAGAAGTACATATCTCATTACCTTTCAGCATCACAGACTGAGTGGATCCTGTGTCCCTTAATATTGTAACCTCTTTACCTGCTACTCCTGGCCAATGTGAATAAACTTTACCTTTGCAGGTATATTTTCTA
>NW_025203511.1:5450-8611 GCF_004010195.1 Chiloscyllium plagiosum
TCTGCTATTTTTTTAGGTAAATGTATTGTGGATATTCCCAGAGTGAATTGGCTGATCAGACTGCAGAGTTTTAAACAAACAGAATTTATTTACGAAATTGCAGAATGAAAGACAACAAACTGAAGATAGAATACATATATAACTTATCCTATCCAAACCTGACAGGTTATCCTGACCTAATAATGCTGTTCCAAAATACTTCCACAGTCCCAAAAAACAAACCCCTTAGCACAAAGAGTAAAAATGACAGAAAAAGCTGACAGGTTATGAAGTCAAAAAGGCAGAAGGAGGGGGAGAGTTTCCAGTTTCAACTATGACTCTAACCCTCAAGCTAAACTGACCTGTGCAACTGGAGAGCTGGCCACGCCCTCTTGATTATACCCAGTTTATTTTAAAGACTTGAAAGCTTCCTGCCTGAAGCATTATCTGCTAGGTACAAACAAAAAGCACCCCAAGAATCGATTCTAACCCAATCGAGTTGGAGACTGACCAATTATTCCCCTCTGAAAAACACTCATGGGCACAGTAACTTTGAGAAAGGACCAGCAAACAGAACATGTGATGTCAGACATCTATTCTTTCTTTTCCCCCATTTAACAGTCCAAGCTGTTCTGTTTTCTCTAGTCAATTGGTGTTTCCCTGAAATAAGAATAACTTAAAAATTTTACAACCTGCTAATTTATGAGAATTGGAAGTTTGGAATTGGCCACAATGTTGTTATGTTAAGAAGAAACGATTATTTAATTTTTGAAAGAAAGGTTTGTTTATAATCAATATTTATTCATGTTAGTAGATGTAATTTGGTACACGTGAAGCAATTCTCATGTGATGTCAGAGCTGACCACCAACATTATGTTCCCCAGGAAGAGATCACCAAGTTATATGAGAAATACCATTAGGGGCCAATTTAAAAAAAAGGAATTGCTGGAGTAACTCAACAGGTCTGGCAGCATGTGTAGGAAGAAAGCCACATTAACATTTCAAGTCCAATGGGACTTCATCAGACATGTTAGTAGCTTGGAAAAAGTGGTCTTTATAGTGAAACTGAAGTACGTGAGGAGGTGAAGGGGAGATGTGAGCAGATCTGTGGAGACAGAGCTCAGAGATTGAGAAATACAAACATTGTAGCTAAATACGGCGATATTATATAGCACACCAGGTCAGAAGAAAAGCTGAAGAAGTGACCATAAGGCAAAGAGTGGACACAATGGGAGAAATGTGCTGAATATATGCAATATGATAATGGGTATGTGGTGTGTGGGGATAGGCCACCGTGCTAAAAGCAGCCCATATCACCACAAGACCAGATATAGTAAGGGAAGGGTGGAATCAGACACAAAAGTTATTGAACTTGACATTAAATCATCGAGGTTGCAGAATCTCAAAGTAAAAAAATGAGAGATGTTCTTTGATTTTATGCTGAGCTCCACTGAAATACTGCAGCAAGCCCAAGTTGGAAATGCTGCCCAGGGAACACAGGGGCAGGCAGCTGGGAGCTCAGGCTGAATATTCAGCACCCTCAGCTCTTTATTATAGTTTAGGGACCAGTAACCTTTATTTGGAAAGTAAACAGTGGATTTTCTGAGAGAATAAAGCCACAAGATTTGATGGTTTTGAATAAACATAACTCTTTATAAAGAAGGCGAAC
The DNA here is from genome assembly GCF_004010195.1 of Chiloscyllium plagiosum. Classification (NCBI taxonomy): domain Eukaryota; kingdom Metazoa; phylum Chordata; class Chondrichthyes; order Orectolobiformes; family Hemiscylliidae; genus Chiloscyllium; species Chiloscyllium plagiosum. The sequence continues at coordinate 7,099 of NW_025203511.1, forward strand.
ATGATTACAATCTACAGTCCATGTACAACTCATTTCTAACATTCAGAACTGAAACATGGTACACATGGGTAATATCCTGTGATGGAACACACCACAACGCACATCAGGTAGAAAATACTGGCATGACAGTTCCACTTGCTATCTCAGCAACTCCACTCAGATGTGAATAACATGGCGGATTATTACATGTCATAACGCTTCACAAGGAATCACTGTTTATTGTTTCTTTTTCCGATCGAGCCTTGAAACTTGCTCTCAAAAGCCTTTCTGTCATAGACAGTCACTATGATTGCTCCTGTCATTGACCAATCATCCTTCTTGAGGGGCAATTGCTTCTACACAGAATGTGGTGCATGTGTGGGATGAACTTCCAGAGGAAGTGGTGGATGTGGCAACAAATACAAGGTTTAAAAGACATTTGAATAAATACATGAATAAAAAATGTTTGGAGAAATATGAGCCAAGTGTAAAAGAGAGGCAAAAGTGGTTATCGGGCCACTGGAAAATGACACTGGAGAAGAAGTAATGGAGAACATAGAAATGGCAGAGCAACTGAACAAGTACTCTGTGTTAGGCTTCACAGTGTAATATGCAAGAAACATCCAAAAATTCAAGAGACGGGAGGGACAGGGACGATTATGGTGGCCATCACCAAGGAGAAAGTGTGAGAAAAAACTGGAAGGTCTGAAGGTGGATAGATCACCTGGACCAGATGGACTACACCCCACAATCCTGAAGGAGTTGGCTGAGGAGACAGTGAAGGCATTAGTAGTGAACTTTCAGAAATTACTGGAGTCAAAGAAGGCCCCAGAAGACTGGAAAATCGCTAATGTAATCCCCCTGTTTAAGAAAGAAGTGAGGCAAAAGATGGCAAATTACAATCCAATCAACCAGATCCTGGTTGTTGGTAAGACTTTGGAGTTCATTGTAACCAATGAGATTTCTGAACACTTGAAAATGTTTGATTAAATAAAGCAAAGTCAGGATGGTTTCATCAAAGGGAGGTCAAGCCTGACAAACCTGTTGGAATTCTTTGAGGAGATAGTGAGCAGGTTCGACAAGGGAGAACCAATAGATTTCCAGAAGGCCTTTGACAAGGTGCTACACAGGAGGCTGCTGAGTAAGATAAGACTCCACAGTGTTCGAGGAAAGATGCTAGCATGGATAGAAGATTGGTTGTGTGGCAGAAAGCAGAGAGTGGGGGCAAAAGGGTCTTAGTCAGGATGGAAACCGGTGACTAGTGACGTTCTGCAAGGAACAGTGTTGGGTGCAAAACTTTTCACTTGATACATTAATGATCTGGATGAAGGATTTGATGACATCATGGCTGAGTTTACAGATGATAGAAAGATAGGTGGATGGATAGGTATTATTGAGGTAGGGAGGTTGCAGAAGAATCCAGAATCGAGATTAGGAGAAACTTCTTTAGCCAGAGAGTTATAACTCTATGGAATTGATTGCTGCAGAGGTTTGTGGAGCTAGTTCATTGAATATATTTAAGACAGAGATAGGT
>NW_025203512.1:0-3393 GCF_004010195.1 Chiloscyllium plagiosum
ACTTTCAAAATTTGATTGGAGCAAACTGTTAGCGGGCAAAAGGATGTCTAATCAGTGGGAGGCTTTCAAAAGAGTGACAATGAGAGTTCAGAATTATGACATTCCTGTTAAAGTGAAAGGTAAGATAGACAAGCAGGAGGCTGGAAGAACACAGCAAGCCAGGCAGCATCAGGAGGTGGAGAAGTCAACGTTTCGTTTTTGTCTACCTTGGATTCCAGCATCTGCAGTTTTTTTTGTCTCGAACCAAGACAAAGGTAAGGCTGGTAGGATTAGGGAACAATGGATGAATGAAGATTGAAGTTCTAGTCATGAATAAAAAAAGAATCATACATTAGATATAGACAGCTGGGTATAAATGAATCTCTTGGAACAGTATAAATAGTGTCAGGTTATTTTTAAGTGTGAGATCATGAAGGCAAAGAGGGGACGAGGGATGGCCTTGGCAGATAAGTGTTGGATAATCCAAAGAGATTCTACAAGGGAGGGGTTGAATAAGCTGTTTTCCCTGGAGCACCGGAGGTTGAGGGGTGACCCTATAGGGGTTTATAAAATCATGAGGAGGCATGGATAGGATGAATAGACTTTAGTCTTTTCCCTGGGTTGGGGGGATCCAGAACTAGAGGGCATAGGTTTAGGGTGAGAGGGGAAAGATATAAAGAGCTATTGTTCCTGGATGGTGACAAGGGAGTCAGGAGGTGTTACCCCCTGCAGAGTTCCCAGGTTTTGATCTGTTCCTATAACAACAGCATTTATGGGCTTGTTCCAGTTACATTTCCCATTGATGCTGATGTTCCAAGGGTGTTGATAGGAGGTGATTCTGTTAATGGTGGTGTCTTTGGATGCCCATAGAATCCCTACTGTGTGGAAGCAGGCCATTCGACCCAACAGGTCCATACCGACCCTGCGAAGAGGAGTATTCCACACAGACCCATCTCAGAAAACCCGCATGACTAAACCACCAAACACACACATCCCTGAATGCCATGGGACAACTTAGCATGGCCAATCCACCTTAACCTGCACACCTTTGGACTGTGGGAGGAAACTGGAGCAAACCCACACATCGATGGGGAGAACGTACAAATTCCACACAGTCAGTCGCCTGAGGCTGGATTTGAGCCCTGGTCCCAGGCACTGTGAGGCAGCAGTGCTAACCACTGAGCCCCCGTGCCACCCATATCATGGAGAGCTGGCTAAATGCACTCTGCTTTTGGAGATGGCCATTGCCCAGCATTTGTGTAGCACCATCTTTACTTGCTACTTATTAATTCCGAGCGTAAATGTTGTCCAGGCCGAGCTGCATGTGAATGTGGAGTGAGGAATACAATGGCACTGAACACTCTACAGTCATCAGCAAATATCCCCCACAACTCATGTTAAAGCTTTGTATTGTAATGCAGTGAATGGATCACCTGCTTGGTTTACTCATTTCAAAATTAGTTTTTCAATCTTGGATGTGTTCTCATTTGTAGCCGGACTTCAAGGTGGTGCGGACTTAACTGGTGTGACCATCGTTGTGGTTTCGGTGCTTGTTGCATTGGCAATCAGTCTCGCCCTTGTCATTTATCGACGGAGCAGTGGTAAGTATTTCCAATCATATTTCTTCTTCTCACTAAGAATGACATTGAACTGCATTACACTAACAGCACGGAAACAGGCCATTTGGCCCGACAGATTCATGCTCTCTGTCAAGCCAACACCATCTCTATTTACTCAGGAGGCTAAGGAAATTCAGCACATCCATCAAGACTATTAACGATTTCTATTGATGCACCACTTAAAGCATTCCATCTGGATCCACTACAGCGTGGTTGGGAACAGCTCTTCCCAGGGTCGCAAGGAACTACAGAGAGTCATGAACACAGCCCTGTCGCTCACACAAACCATCCTTCCATCCACTGACTCCATCTACACTTCCCACTGCCTCAGGAAAGCAACCAACATGGTTAAAGACCCATCCCACCCTGGATTTAGTCTCTTCCATCCTCTTCCATTGGGCAGAGGTTCGGAGAGTTTGTAGAATCCATGCAGTATGGAAACAGGCCATTCAGCCCAATGAGTCCACACTGACCCTCTGGAGAACATCCCACCCAGACCATCCCCTTACCCTATCACCCCACATTTCCCATGGCTAATGCACCTAATCTGCATATCCCTGGGCACTCTGGGTAATTCAGCATGGCCAATCCACATCTTTGGACTGTGGGAGGAAACCAGAGCACCCGGAGGAATCCCACGCAAACATTGGGAGAATGTGAAAACTCCACACAGACAGTCGCCCGAGGGTGGGATCGAACCCGGGTCCATGGCACCGTGAGCCAGTGGTGCTAACTACTGAGCCACTGTACAAATAGATTCAAGGGCATCTTCTTCCCCGCTGTTATCAAGCTCTTGAACAGACCTCTCAAATGTTAAGTCTGATCTCTGCCTCTGCACCTTCTCTGCGGCTATGACATTGCACTGTGTTGTGTTACCCTGATGCACTTTGCGTGGGAACGATCTGCCGGTAGAGCACCCAAAACAACACTTTTCACTGTGTTGTGGTACATGAGAGAGCAATAAATCAAATCAATCAAGCCTCCTCCTTCCCCAAGCTGACCTCACCCAATCAACACACCCTTCTATTCTTTTCTCACTCATATATTCATCCAACTCATGAGCCTGTTCCTGCTTTTCCCTTTCATCCCTTTGGTCCCAAGTGATTTATCCAATTCCTTCCTGAAATCATACAGTGTTTTGAGCTCGGCTTCTTTCTGTGCCGCTAAATTCCAAAGACTCCCCACTCTCTGGGAGAAGACATTTCTCCACATCTGAGCCCTTTGGGTAGCACGGTGGCTCAGTGTTTAGCACAGCTGTCTCAAAGGACCAGGGACCCGGGTTCGATTCCAGCCTGGGGCGACTGTCTGTGTGGAGTTTGCACATTCTCCCTGTGTCTGTGTGGGTTTCCTCCCACAGTTCAAAGATGTACTGGTTAGGTGGATTGACCATACTAAATTGCCCATAGTCTGCAGGCTGGGTGGATTATCTATGCGAAATGCAGGGTTACAGGTATTTTGGGGGAGATCTGTGTGAGATACTCTTTGGCCGGTCAGTGTGGAGTCGATGGGCCAAATGGCCCGCTTCCATACTGTAGGGATTCTAATCATCTCCCGTCACCACCCTTTAAAGACATCGATCAAGTTACCTTCTCCTTCCCTGAAGAAACTACCCTGACATTTATATCCTTTCATCTGAGATATTTGTGGGCGGCACGGTGGCACAGTGGTTAGCACTGCTGCCTCACAGCGCCTGAGACCCAGGTTCAATTCCCGACTCAGGCGACTGACTGTGTGGAGTTTGCACGTTCTCCCCGTGTCTGCGTGGGTTTCCTCCGGGTGCTCAGGTTTCCTCCCA
>NW_025203512.1:3538-8611 GCF_004010195.1 Chiloscyllium plagiosum
TCCCGGCGTGCCGGGAATCCATCTGGTAAACCTGAGTTGCGTTCCCTCTGTCGGGAGTCATTCAGAGAAGGAGCTAGTGAGTGGGACACTCCCACCACACATCAGGTGGATTGCAGAGTGACAACATCATTGAATTATTACAGCAATGATGTAGGCCACTCGGTCCATCCTGCCTGCCCTGGTTCTATTCCCTCGTGCCACTCTCCTGCCTTTTCACCATATCCCTGCACCCATTCCTTCCCAAATAATCCTCCAGTGCCCCTCTTCAAAGCCTCAATCACTCACATTACTCTTGAATTCTTCATCGGGATTCATTGTTGATCGTCTTGCATCAAAGAGCTCTCATTTTAAACTCCCACCGTCAGAAATATTTGGGGTGGCTCAGTGGTTAGCACTGCTGCCTCACAGCAGTAGGGACCTGGGTTCAATTCCAGCCTGGGGCGACTGCCTGTGTGGAGATTGCACATTCTCCCTCTGTGGTTTCCTCCCACAGTTCAAAGATGTACTGGTTAGGTGGATTGACCATACTAAATTGCCCATAGTCTGCAGGCTAGGTGGATTATCTATGCGAAATGCAGGGTTTCAGGAATTTGGGAGAGGTCTGAGTGGGATACTCTTTGGCAGGTCAGTGTGGAGTCGATGGGCCAAATGGCCCGCTTCCATACTGTAAGGATTCTAATCATCTCCCGTCACCACCCTTTAAAGGCATCGATCAAGTTACCTTCTCCTTTCCTGAAGAAGCTACCCTGACATTTATATCCTTTCATCTGAGATATTTGCAGACAAATGGCACGGTTGATGAATGTTCAGAAAGTATTTCACAAACTCTTTGGTCGCTGCGTAAATTAATGACCATTTTGCCTTATTTTGCAGCTTTGCAACAAGAAACAGTCAGAGAGGTGAGTCCACGCCATTCCCATAACCAACTTTTTAATTTTCGGGAAATAAATCCAGGAACTATTACACAAACGGCGAACACCTCTCCAGCCAAATGGGGAAGTCACAGCAAGAGGTGTACTTTTTCCCTCGGATTGTGGCAGGGGGTGGATTTTTAAGATAAGAGGAGAAAGATTTAAGATAGACGTGAGGGGCAATTTTATTCTACACAGAGTGTGGTCCGTGTGTGGAATGATCTTCCTGAGGAAGTGATGGAGGTGGATGCAGTTACAAAGAGTTAAAAGACATTTGGATGCAGACATGAATAGGAAAGATTTGGAGGGATATGGGCCAGGAGCAGGGAGCTGGAACTGGTTTATGTTCAGCATGGACCAGTTGGACCGAAGGGTCTGTTTCCGTGCTGTAGGACTTAGCGACTCTGGGAAAGAGGGATAGGGAATTGGCGGATTAGATCTGTGACGGTTTGTCAGAGGCGGACCCATGGAAGGCTTGCAGACATGGATCGCTGGCCTCGGATTTTGTTCCCAAGCGGTGAGCACAGGAACGGGACAATTCCCTGATCCGGGAAAACCGGCACTGGGAGGATCAGTTTCTCGGTCCCTGGGGTGGCGCGGGTGCCCTGGCAAGTGGGCCGGGCGATCCGAGATCTAGGATCCGGGCTGTGAATGTGGGCTGGAGCTGAAGGGCTCCTGATGAAGGACTTATGCCCAAAATGTGGATTTTCCTGCTCCTCGGATGCTGCCTGTCCTGCTGTACTTTTCCAGCAACACACTCTCGACTCTGATAACTCCAGCATCTGCAGTCCTCACTTTCTCCTCGGATCCAAAGGCTTGGCTTTCCTCTCTCATCCAGTCGGGGAGATGGGCATCACTGGCTGAAGCAGCATCCATTGGCCGTCCCTACATGCCCTCGAGAAGGTGACAGTGAGCTGCTGCCTGGTACTGCAACAGCCCTTCAATAGCCGGGTACCATCAATAGCAATGTATCTTAAACAGTTGTGGACCATTCACGGTGGCTCTATTTTCATTCATTCTTGATGTATCAGCATCAGTGCCAAGGTTAACGTGGATTATTTATCCCCCATTGCCCTTGAGAAGGAGCGGGTGAGGGTGCTTTCTTGATCTGATACAGTTTGGGGGCACAGTGCTTTCAGGAAGGGAGCTGCAGGATTCTCTCACGGTAACAGTAAAGGGAACACCGCTAAAGTTCCACTTCAGGAGAGAGTGAGGCTTGGAGGGATGTTCCCATGTTGAGATGTTCCCGTGGATCACTTGCCTTTGCTCTCAGAGAGGTCACAGGATTCGTAGGAGCAGTTGAATTTTTTTTTAATTCACCCACGGGACGAGGGAGCCCCTGGCTAGGCCAGTATTTATTGCCCATCCCTCATCGCCCAGAGAAGAGTCAACCGCATTGACGTGGGCCTGGAGTCACATGTAGGCCAGACCAGGTAAGGATGGCAGATCTCCTGTCCTAAAAGACCAGGTGGGCTTTTCCCAACAACGGATTCCTGGTTGACATTTGATTCTTCATTCCAGATTCTTTATTGAATTCAAATTCAAATTCAACCATTTGCCATGACAGGATTTGAACCGAGGTCCCCAGAACATTACTTGGCTGTTTGGATTAACAATCCAGCAATAATACCACTGGGCCATTGTCTCATCAAAGAATGAACTTTGGTGAGTTGCTACGACACAACTTGTAGACAATACCCACTGCAGGCACTGTGCGTCGATACTGAAGAGAGTGAATGTCTAAGGCAGTGGCTGGTTGGCCATCAAGCTGGATACTTTGCGTTGGGTGGCCTCAAATTTCTTGACTGTTGCTGGAACTGAACTCTTTCAGCCAACTGGAGAGCATTTCCATCCCAGCCCTGGCTTGTACTTTGTACAACGTGGGCAGGCTTTGGAGGGGTCGCACATGGGGATCCCACTGTCTTGTGGGACTGGTAGCACCAGACTTCCAGAGTACAAAGGAAGAATCACTTCTGGTTCTGTTTCTGAGAGGTTGGTAAATGGGGTCCAAATCTCCGTTTGTCAATGAAGTTTCGGTTTGAACGCCAGACACGGGAATCCCTAGCGGCCTGGCATTCAAACCGGGACTCCATTAACAAACATATCGATTTGGACTTCATTTACCAACCTCTCAGAAACTGAACCGGAAATGGTATCGCCCACCTTAACAGACCAAGACACAAGTGGGACAGAATACCAGTGCTTCACTGGAGACTTACTGATAATGTTGGGGGTTGGGGATTCCTGATGAAGGACTCCTGCCCGAAATGTCGATTTTCCTGATTCTCAGATGCTGTCTGACCTGCTGTGCTTTTCCAGCACCACTCTAATCTTGACTCTGATCTCCAGCATCTGAGGTCCTCACTTTCATCTCACTGATGATGTTACCGAGCATGGTGACAAAACATCTCAGAACACACCTACCAACTCAGAGAGCAAACATACAGCCTGATTCACAGCCTGAGCTACAAGTCGTCTCCAAAATCTCATGTCTTATGGAATTAAGTATGATCAATTCTGTTCTGAGCTCATAGTAAATTGACTCCAAATACGATTTATGGGTTTAGATTGAGTTATTAAAAACTGGAAGAATTAAGCTTATGACATTGCGGATGTTTGTAAAATTAATTGCAAGAATATTTGGTCAGCCTGTTGTGTTACAAAGCTGTTAGTCACCCTGAAGTTAACTTGGTTATCTGATCTATTGCAGGTTACCAGCAACACCAATGTAGAGTGACATGCCACCAGTCAGCAATTCTTTTTTTAATTTCACCTATTTTTCGAATCATCCTGCTCAAAGATGTTATTACACAGCTCTGGAGCAGGTGGGACTTGAACCCAGGCCTCCTGGTCTGGGGATATGAACACTACCACTGCACCACAAGAGGCCCTCACCAGTCACTTATACAGTATGGTTCACCCCTGTAAAGTGTGGGAAACTAACAACTCAATGCAACTTTCAGTCTAATCTGAAACTATCAAACAGGACATGCAAATGCAGATTAAAATATTAGATATTTAAAATAGATACACATATGTAATTTTATAAACACATATTTATGTCCAGTCATAGAGTCATGGAGATGTACAGCACAAAAACAGACCCTTCGGTCCAACTCATCCATGCTGACCAGATATCCCATATTAATCTAGTCTCATTTACTAGCACTTGGCCCTCTCAACCCTTCCTATTCAAGTACCCATTCAGATGTCTTTTACATGTTAGAATTGTACCAGCTTCCACCACTTCCTCTGGCAGCTCATTCCATACATGCACCACCTTCTACGTGAAAACGTTGCCCCTTAGGTCCCTTTTAAAACTCTCCCCTCTCACCGTAAACCTATTCCCTATAGTTTTGGACTCCCCAGGAAATGACCTTGACTATGAACCCTATCCATGCCCCTCATGATTTTATAAACCTCTATAAGGTCACCCCTCAGCCTCCGACGCTCCAGGGAATACAGCCCCAGTCTATTCAGCCTCTCCCCAAAGCTCAAACCCTCAAATCCTGGCAACGTCCTTGTAAATCTTTTCAGCAGCCTCTCAAGTTTCACAACGTCCTTCCGATAGCAGGGAGACCAAAATTGCATACAATATTCCAAAAGTGGCCTAACCAATGTCCCATACAGCCATAACATGACCTCCCAACTCCTGTACTCAGCATCATGCTCAGTATGGTGAAAGTGAGGACTGCAGATGCTGGAGATCAGAGACCAGATCAGAGTGGTGCTGGAAAAGCACAGCAGGTCAGGCAATATCCCAGGAGCAGGAAAATAGACGTTTCGGGGAATAGCCCTTCATCATGCTCAGTGTCACAATGCCATGTACAGGGTATATTGTACAAAGAACAAACAGGATTTACAGCTCAGGAACAGGCCCTTCGGCCCTCCAAGCCCGAGCTGATCAAAATCCACTGTCTAAACCTAACACCCAATTCCTAATCATCTGTATCCCTCTGCTCCCCACCTACTCATGCGTCTGCCCAGACTCACCTTAAATGAATCTACCGTGCCTGCCTCTAACACCTCTGCTGGCAACGTGTTCCAGGCACCTGCCACCCTCTGGGTAAGGTACTTTCTGTGTGTATCCCCCTTAAACTTTTCACCTCTCACCTTGAACGCGTGACTATTTGTTATTGAACCCCTGACCCTGGGAAAAAGC
>NW_025203513.1:0-8612 GCF_004010195.1 Chiloscyllium plagiosum
AAGTACAGAATATAAAGATAGATAGATGATGGTATATACCATAAATGTATAAAATGAAAAAGCATGACTCAAGTACATGTTGGTCCTTCGAGGATGGGAATGGACATTTAGTTATAGGATATGACGAAATGGCCGAGGCAATGATCAGGTGTTTTGTATCTGTCATCATAGTGGAGGACACTAATAGCATGCTAGTAATTGCCAAAGAGACAGAGGTAGGTGAGGATCTTGGAAATATTCATTATTATGGAAGAGATAGTGTTGCGCAAGCTAACGGAGCTGAAGGTAGGCAAGTCTCCTAGCCCTGACGGAATGCATCCCAGGGTTCTACAAGAGATAGCGGGAGAAATAGTAAATGTAATTGTGGCAATTTGATAAAATTTGCTGAACACCAGGGCAGTTCGAGCAGATTGGAAAACAGCAAATGTGACGCCACTGTTTAAAAAGTGAGGTGAACAAAGTATGGGGAAATATAGACCAGTTAGCTTTTCCTGTGTCGTGGGGAAATGGCTTGAGTGTATTATCAAGGAAGAAATAGCAAGGCATTTCGATAGAAAACGTTCCACTGTGCAGATGCATCAGGTGATCATGATGAACAGGTCATGTTTAACAAGTCTTTTGGAAAACTTTGGAGACAGTACGAGCAAGGTGAACAACGAGGCCCCAGTGGCTATGGTATACCTAGATTTCCAAAAAGGTCTTCAACAAGTTGACGCACAAGAAGCTGCTGCATAAGAAAAAGGTGCATAGTGTTACGGGTTAAGTATCAGCATAGATAAAGGATTGCTGGACTAACAGGAAGCAAATTTTAAGTGTAAGTGAGTGATATTCTGACTGGCAATCAATACCTAGTGGTGTGCCTCTGTGATCGGTGTTGGGGCCACAATTATTCACAATTTATATAGATGATTCGGAGTTGGAGAGAGCGTGTAGTGTGTCAAGGTTTGCAGATGACACGAAGATGCGTTTCGTAGCAAAGCATGCAGAGGACTGTGAGACTTCGTGGATTAACATAGATACTTTGAGTGAGTGGGTAAAGGTCTGGCAGATGGAATACAATGTTGATAAAGATAATATCATCCATTTTGTTGGGAGTGCCAGTAAAAAGGATTATTACTTGAATGGTAAAACATTGCAGCATGTTGTAATACAGAGGGACCTGCGTGTCCATCTGCATGAATCACAGAAGGTTTGCATGTACAGCAATTACTGAGGAAAGCAAATGGAATGTTGCCCTTCATTGCTCAAGGTATTGAGGTTATCAGCAGGGAGGTTATGTTTCAGCTGTCCAGGGTGCTGGTGAGGCCACACCTGGAGTACTGCATACCGTTTTGATCTACTTACTTCAGGAAGGCAATATTGGCACTGGAGGGGGTGCAGAGATGGTTTATTCGGGTGATTCTATATGTGAGGAGGTTGGCTTATGAAGTGTTACTTTGCAGACTGGAACTATAATAATTGGAATTTAGAAGATTGATGGGATGATCTCATAGAAACATATAAAATTATGCAGGGAGGATATACGATAGAAGTAGACAGGATGTTTCCACTGGCAGATGAAGCTAGGACAAGAGGGAATGACCTCAATATTAGAGGGAGTAGATTTAGGATTGAATTGAGAAGGAACCTCTTCCCCCAGAGGTTGTAATCTCTGGAATTATGGGGATTATATCAAGTACTTGGAACACCAACATTAAGTTGGGATAATCTATTGGGTTTTCGGATAGGTTATTCTGTATTGTATCCTCTTCTGTTTGCGTCTCACTCAGTAATCTTGCAAAGACATTCTGTTTTGTTTAAAACTAAATGATTTGACTAGTTGCATCACTCCAGGAATATCTGCCTTACACTTGCTTAAGTCAACGAGCAAAAGTTGGGTCTGTGCTACTTCCTTGAAATGATTTGAGGGGTCTGTCCTGGTACATAACAGTGTGTAACCGCTAGATCTAATATACTGGCATGGGTTGAGAATAGGAGAACTGACAGGGAAAAGAGAATCAGCATAAACCGTTCCATATATTTTGGAGTAGAAAGCAATGACTAGCGGGATAATCCAGGAATTGATGTTTGGGCCCATCTATTCGGAAAACAGATCAAACATTTGTTCATGGTTATTAAATGTAATCTTTCCAAATCTGCTGATGGTACCAAACTGAGGTTGTGAGTGGGTAAGGAGGATATAAAAACGTTTCACGGTGATTGAGACAAGTGGACGAAGTGGTAAAATACGTGGCAGATGAAGAACAATGTCGATAAACGTAACATTGAGCAATTTGGGAGGAAAAATAGACGGACAGGCTAGCATTTCAAAAGGAATTAATGTAAAGAAGTTGCTGCATGAAGATACTTATGTGTATACTTTCGTTGACTTCTTCACCAAACTCCAAGGTCCGTGCAGGGCAGTGGGTTCTGAAGCCAGAAGTCAATACTGGGATTGATATTGGCACACTGACCAGTATACATAGACCCACCAAGTGGAGAGATATATCATTGAAAAGGATCTCAATCTCCTTGTACATCAGTCACAGAAAGCAATACTGCTGCAACAGAAAGCAGGTAGAAAGATAAATAGTATGCTGACCTTCATTTCCGGTGGATTTGAGCCCAGGTGTGACTCACTGCAGCTACACAGGGTCTTGGTGAGCCCCCATCTCGAACATTGTGCAGTATCGTGTGCAGTATTGGTCTCCTGACCTAATAATGCACAAACCTGACATTGACTGAGTTCAGTGAAGGATGACCAAACTGATCTATGGGATGACAGGCTTGATGTGGGAGCAGAGTTTGAGGCGACTGGGCCTGTATTCCATGGAGTGTAGCAAAATGAGTGGAGATCTCAGTGAGACATATAAAACAATGACAGGGTGAAACAGATTGGCAGCAGGGATGATAATTCCACTGGCTGGGACGTCTAAAACAAGAGTCACATTATTAGGTACAGACAAGCCACTGTGCATTGAGATGACAATAAATGTCTGCACTCGCAGACTGGTGAATCTGGGGAATTCCGTCCCACATATGACTATGGAAACTAAGGAACTGAATATAAATAAGGATTTCTAGACACTGAAGGGGTGAAGTTGCAGCAGGAGGTTGGTGTGGAGATGCAGGATCAGCCATTGTTATATTGAATGGGAGAGCAAAATTGACGGACCAAAGTTCCTACTTCATATCTTTCTGATATATGATCACTTCAAAGGATATACAGTACATAGTGTTAGGGAAAAGTTAATTGAAGAGTTGTTTTGTCAAAGCCTAGATTGGGGAAGGCTCAATGTGTTGAAAGGCCCACTCATTTCGCGATGTTCCTGTGCAGTTTGTGGGAAAGCTCTGTGAATGTTGTTATAAGCTCTCAGATGTAAGGAAGGAGGTCTCTGCAGTGTCGACAGGATTCTGCTTCCTATTCCCTTTTCCGATATAGAGGCTGGTGCCGGGTGTTATCTCATTTTTATCCATTAAGACCTCGGAGAAGTTTGATATAACGGCCTTGCGTGGCCGATTCAGAGACTATTGAAGAGTTTAGCACATGTCTGTGTGTCTGGAGTCACTTGATGGCTATACCAGGAATGCACGGGAGATTCACTTCCTGAATGTACATTGGGGAAGGAAATTTACATTGACAATGGACATGCGCTTCAAGGTCAATATTACTGGCACCAGATTTTAGATCTCGATATTTTATTAATTGCTTCTAACTTCCATCAGCGGCCAGAGCATTATTCTGGTCTGAATTAGGAATCCAGTGACATTTCCGCAGCAAAACCGTCTCCACATGGGGGCCTATCGGACACAGCACTGTGCACATTATTTCTGTGCTGGTCGACAGTTCCGTCAAAGGAATTCCCACCAATTTGATTCTCGTGATGGGATTAAGGGGGTGGTAATTAGTCAGATTATAATTATTCTCCTCTTAGGGTCGGGGCACTTTTTTGTAATTTTCCACCTTGCCAGGGAGATGTCAGAGTTGGAGCTGGAATGAAACAGCTTCCACAGAGACACGGCTTGTTGTGCAGCAGAAGTCTTTAGTTCTATTGCAGGAATGGGGTCAGGGCTCATTCCCTTTGTGGTATCTACTGTGTTCAGCTTTTTCTTCATTTTACGTGCAGCGAATCAAATTGTTTGAAGTCTGGCATCTTGCTTCTGTGGGGATCATCCAAGCAACACTTCTGGCTGAGGATGGTGTATACACTGCATCCTTGTATTTTACACTGATGTGTAGGAAGTTTCCATTTTTTCGCGGAATGGTAAAGCAATAGCCAAGTGGTGTTACTGCTGATGTGTTAGTCTAGCAACCCCAATAATGTTCTGCTGACCTGAATTCGAATCCTGTTACAGTACATGATGGAATTCAAAGCCAATAAATGTTTGGGTTAAGAGTGTCGTGATGATCATGAATCAATTGCTGATTGTGGGAGAAATCGATTTGGTTCACTGATGTCCTTTTGGGAAGGGAACTGCCATCCATACCTGCTCTGGCCCACATGTGACTCCAGACACACAGCAATGTCATTGACTCTTAACAGTCCTCTGGGCAATAAATGCTGACCTAGTCAGCGACGCCATAATCCCACTGAACATTGTTTTCAAATAATATTTGTGGAGTCCTTTTCTCTCGTCAGTTGTTCCATGGTTCAACTCCATTTCTCACTGGATGTGGCAGGACTGCAGAACTTCGATCTGATGTGTTTGCTTTGTACTCATGTTGCCCTCTCTATCAGATATTAGTCCTGCTGTTTGGAATGTAAGTACAGTTGTCAGTGTGACAGCTTTAAATGTTTGGCATCAGTTTTAGGTACACATGGTTCTGACCCTGGTCTATTCACCCACAATCGTCAATGAAACATCGATCCGATAATGGGAATAATAGACTGAAAAAGTAGACTGGGTAAAACGTTACAGTTGTAACTGAATATAATTCTCTTTCTGTACAGCTGTGGTCTACAGTACCACATGAATTTCCAGGTCAGAACTGCAATTTATGCAATGCAATTCAGCTGTCTGTCCCCCAGTTCACACAGAGACCCATTCACCCATCACCCCGTGAACTACCCTGTTTACTGATGTGGCAACATTTCCCTTTTACTATTCTCATTCCTCTGAGTGTCTGTCTAGGGTGTCACAGCACTTACTTGTCATGTTTCTGAAGACCCCTAAATATTTTCCGTGGGGCAGCACCGTGGCTCAGTGGTTAGCAATGCTCCCTCACACGCTGGGGACCCAGCTCCGATTCCATCCTCTGGCAACTGTTTTGCACATTTGCCCTGTGTCTGTGTGAGTTTTTTCTGCATGCTCCGGTTCCCACCCACAATACTAAAATATACAGGTTATTGACCTTGCTGAACTGCTTGTAGTGTTCAGGGATGTGCAGGTTAGGTCCATTAGTCAGGGGTAAATATAGGATAGGGCAATGGGTCTGGTTGGTTTAGTCTTCATAGGATCGGTGTGGACTTGTTGGGCCGAAGGGCTCGCTTTCACACTGTAACGATTCCAATTCTGATATTCATCTGAATCTTTTCCGTCCAATCGTGCCACTTTCGGTTTTAACATTGTAACTGTTTAGAAAAGCATTAGGCAGAGTCCGCATGGTTTTGTGAAAGGGAAACTATATTTTGCCTTATAAGATCATGCAAAGTTTTTCTGGACATCCCATGAGAATGTAACAAGCGGACTTAATAAAGGGGAGTTGGTAGACATGAGGCTTTCCAGAGATAATCCACAAGGTATCACAAAGTAAAGGTTCTTCCACCAGACAGAAACTCATAGTGTGATGGATAACATGGGATGACGAATGGTTATCACAAACAAATTGAAGAGGCAGGATTCATTGATCTTTATGGGCTACGGGCAGAATGCGGGTAAGTGGAGTTGAAATGCCCATCAGCCATGATTGAATGGCGGAGTAGACTCGATGGGCCGAATGGCCTTACTTCCACTCCTATGTCTTATGGTCTTATGGATAGGAACAAGTCAGACAGATTTCTTTAGTCAGCCACATATAACTAATAGAAATAACGGAGCAGCATGTTGGATGTGTGGTTAGCACTGCTGCTTCATATCACAAAGGAGCTGGGTTCAATTGCAACCTTCAATTCTCCCCGTATCTGTGTGTGTTTCCGCCTGATGATTCAGTTTCCTCCCACAGTCCAAAGATGTGCAGGCTATTTGGCCATGCTCAATTGCCCATAGTGCTCAGGGATGTGTAGGTTAGTTGGTTTAGTCATGGAAAATGCAGGATTACATGGTTAGGGTAGGGGGATATGTCTGGGTGGGATGCCGTACGGTGGACCAGTGTGTATTCAATGGACAGAATGTCCTGCTTCGACACTGTAGAGGTTCTATGACAATGGCAAGTTTGGTCTAGGCAAACACCCAGTGGTTATTTACCTGATCCATGCTCCTCACGGTCTTGGATATTTCAATATGATCATCTCTCATTCCAAGAATAAACTATTAAAGCCTCCATAATATAAGTCCTTCATTTCACGAATACGTGAAGTGAAACATCTCTGAATTGCTTCCAATGTAATTATATCTTTGTCAGATAAGGAGACAAAAAAAACAACCTCACACCCCAGATGAGGTTATTTATTATTTTCTCAGTGATGTGAGACTTTGGAAATTTCTTCCTGAAGAGCATTGAAGGCAGAGATATTGAATATTTTTGAGGCACAGACAGAAGGTTCGTAGATAACAATGGAGTCAAGGATTATGGGGCAGAAATGTGCAGTGTGGGGGAAGTCTGTCAGTAGTACAAAATGACACTGGTCCAAAACACCCAGGAACATAATGCAAAACAAATGGTAAGGTAGATACAAAAAATAAATGCAAAAGTGATAGAATAGAGTTCCAAAGGACCATGGGGCTGCTCTGTCATGACAGAGAGACCACTCGTGGTGGTTTATCCTGAGGTGACCACACCTAACGTGTTGGGGTGGGCTGAGAGAGCGTTCACTTCATGGTAACCTCTGTCAGTGTGGGAAATTGAACCTGGTGTCCTCCCTCTGCATCACAAACCAGCCATCCAACCAAATGAGTGGGAGACTGTGTAACTGTTACAGACAGAAACAGACACAGACAAAGGACAATATAAACTTTCAGAACATGGGAAAAAGCTACAAATCAGATAACAGTCAAGGTAACGGCTGAGGATACAAATGTTTTCGGCTAGAAATTGCATTTTATAACGAGATAAGTGTTTAGAAGCTGTCTTTTGGCTGAATAAAATAAGGTGAGACAAGTGAAATAAGCAGAATACTAATTGTTATTGCTTATCAATAACAATAAAATAAATGTAGATTTTGGTCAGTCTGTGTAAAATGAGCTTATCGTTACATAAAATTATACAACTGATGGAATATATTGTTTGGAATGTCCGTCCCCGTGGGAATGCCCTCGAACAGGCACTTGAAGAAACTAGGGTAAAAGTGCCTGGGTCTCGGCTGGTCAGTGACAGGAACCCAGGGGGTTGAATAACTGAAAATTCCTGCAACATGGAGCTGAGAAAACCATCAAATAAGCCGCAATCTTATTATATGCTAGAGCACATTTGAAGGGTTGATTGGCCTCGTGATGGATTTTAATTGTATATGATATGAATAACATACATCTCTCCTCCTCTCCTTCACTTTTTATGATACATACTGGTGCATTGACATTTTCCTGAAAATGGAAATTACTTGGAACATTTTCTGGAACATCCCATAATCGGCATTCTCCAGAATATCCTATCACTGGGTGAAGGCATTTGAAAGGTGAGAGAGAAAGAGAGAAAGGGAAAGGCGCTGTGTGCAGCAGTGAGAGTGATGGAGCCTTGTTTGGATAGGTGCTATAACAGTTATGCAGTGTTTATAGTGTGGGCGTAAAGTGGCGAGAGAGAGAGAGGAGGTGCTTCATGCAGCAGTGAGAGTGGTGGAGCATGAGCCTTGTTCGGGGGTAGATGCTGTAACAGATTTCAATGAGTGTGCAGGAGCAGAGAGAAGACGGTGACCCTTATCCTGGCAGAATGGGGAAGGTTATTGATGCCTGTCCTGTACTGTTGGACATTTCTTCAGACCACAGATCCTGCATTGAGCTGGTCGGCGAGCTGCCACCACTGTGCAAGGCAGCTCCAAACTGAGAAACTCAACAGTTTGCAAATTGGCCTTTTTAAGACGGTACCAGTGCCAGGGATCACAGAATATCCATGGGGCATCCAAGCAATGGTGTTTACCTCCAGACATGAAGGGTGGGAGAATTTGGCCCGTGGGGTGGGGTGGGTACTTCATGAGGTAAGTTCGATCAGATAGCACCAGGAAATTAACTCGGCCTTGTACAGATAATCCCTCAGTCGGACAAGATGAAAATAGCACTGAGATAAATTATTGTTAGTTTCTGCCCGAGTTGAAAAATCTGCTGACACTACTCCCAGTTACAAAGCTGAAGAACAAGTGCTCACCAAATGAAAATAGCACTGAGATAAATTATTGTTAGTTTCTGCCCAATGAGTTGAAAAATCTGCTGACCCTACTCCCAGTTACAAAGCTGAAGAACAAGTGCTCACCAAAAACTCTCCATCATCCGAACTCATACCAATATCCCAGTCACCCATCATTCCTGGGAATACTGGCTCACGT
>NW_025203514.1:0-1639 GCF_004010195.1 Chiloscyllium plagiosum
TAAGCCTACCAACATGATTGGCCAGGACACTGACCTCAGCACGATTCCAGTGGTACCAAATACATTATTTATTTTTAAATCACGAATTGAATATGGGTGTCTCTGGCTGATCAGACTTTGGCTCAGCTGGCACTACCCTTCACCTGAGTATCTTGCTCGGCCATGTCAGAGGCAATTGAGAGATAAACTCAATCAGGCTGCAAGTACATCGTGCAGACCATGTGAGGATGTGCAGATGTCGTTCTCTAAAGGACAAGTGTTTGCATTTTTTCTACATCGACAATGTTATCATACTTATTTGTGGTTTGTTAATCACTAATTTTAAAATTAGTGAATTAAAATTTCACCATTTCAGATGGTGGGAATCAAGCCTGTCTCCCCTGAACATTAGCTGAGGGTTTGGATATTTGATCTAGCAATAATGCCACTCAGCCATCACAAAGCAAAACCCGCTCTTACTACATGATTGTGTGATCCTGAAATCTTTCAGCACTCTGGTGATATCACTCGGTATCTCTCCATGAGGTATCCATCAATGTAAGGGTCACAGTGATGCCCCTGTCAGCGCCTCTCGCTCCTGCAGCTATTCCAGACCTTGATCCAACTGAAGTCTTCACTCCAGAGAGATGAAGCAGCAAAGGCCAGGGATGGAGACTGGGATTTTCCAGATATCTGTGGGAGTCAGTGCCATTCTCCATGTGTAACCGTCACTTCGTCAGTTTAATTTCCCATTCTGTCTATGTCACTGTCTCCTGCAGGTACTCAGGAAGTTCCTGACTCAATGAACTTCCCAAGTGCTTGGTGTCTCGTCCATCACCTTATTGAAGATAGTTGGTAAGCCAGAGAGAAAAAGGGTAGGGAGATCTGGAGCCTTCAATAAATCCTGCAGTGAGGTAAGATCACTCACAATGTTCAGAGCAGAGATCAATGAGAGAGCTCCAAACATCGGCTAACAAGACATGACGCATATACATTGCTGGAGGGGGAGTAGAGTACAGACATACCTCTGGCTCAATCACCACGTCTACTTAAACTTATGTTGTACTGAGGCAGCTTGGAAATTCACAGTTATCAATCCAGGCCTGTGCTGTCATAGTGAGCATCATTACAACAAAGGCCTCACATGGAAGGGTGGGAATGCTGCCTGGGATCTTTCTGTTCCATGTTCCATCTGTAACAGTACATCTAGGTCATGTCTCATAGACCACCGTCTTCAATAACGTGTAACTCCGATATCAGTTCCAGTCCCTATAATCTCCTCCCTTCCCTATAGTCCCTTCACATATTTGAAACGTACTGCGTTCCAGATTACCATCCCTATCGTTGTAACTTGGTACAGTGTCTACAACATGCTTTATCTCGGTACTCGCCTCCTCTTTAACTGGATACAAAGTCATGCAGCATGGAAACAAAACCTGTAGTCCAACTCATCAATGTTTCCTAAACTGAATGAGTCACGTTTGCCTGCAATTGACCCTTATCTCTTCAAACTTTCTCCTCTCAATATACCACAACAAATGTCTTTTCCATGTTGCAATTGTGCTTGTTTCTCCCATGTGCCCCTGGTAGTATGTTCCATCTATACACCATCCTCTGTGGATAATGTTACCCCTCAGCACCCTATTTAAATTCAAAGTTT
>NW_025203514.1:1948-8612 GCF_004010195.1 Chiloscyllium plagiosum
TTTCGTGGCTAGTTGATGTTCGTGGATGCGGATCGTCTTCCTGTTTGTTCGGCCGTGCATGGTTTTATAAAACTGTACAAGGTCGCCCCATAGCCTCCTCTGTCCATGGGAAATATTTAGGACAATGTTACAAATATCTCCAGCTTATGTATCAAAATGGTGGCCAATGACGGCAAGTGTGCAAATGCCACTTTCACTATCCACTTTCAATGAACAATGTAACTGCAGCCCTTGATCTCTCCCTGTTCGACAGCACTGGCTAGAGCCCTTCCATTAACTGTGTTAGTTCTCTTTGGTTTGTCTTAACAAAATCCAACAGCTGAGTTACACTCCACCTTTCGTTCCTTGGTCCACTGGCCCAGTTGTTCAAGATGCCCTTTGATAACCGTATTCACTGTCCACTACAACATTAGTTTGATCATCCACAAACTTACTAATAATGATTCCGATATGCTTAAGAAAATCATTTATGTATATCATGCACATCAATGGACCCAGCCCCGATCATTATGGCTTGGTGCTGATCACAGGCCTCCAGTCTGACCAACAACCGTCTCCCACCACCCTCTGTCTCCAACTGTCAAGCCAATTTTGTATCCAGTGCGCGAGCTCTCCCTCATCCCATGTGATCTAAACTTACGAACCAGAATATCATGCTAAATACTGTCAAAGACCCTGCTGACGTATGCAACGTATGTCAACACTTCAACAAAAGCAATCAAGTTAGTGAGACCTGACGTTTTCTGCACAAAGCTGTGCTGACTATCTTTCAGCAATCAGTGCCTTTCCAAATGAACTTGACTCCAGTTTGGGAGAATCACTTCCACAACTTACCCACCACTGACATTGGGCTAATTGGTCGTTAGTTCCCCAGCCTTACAGTGCAGTCTTTCTTTAATATTGGAATAAATCCATGTTCTTGTCATAGAGCCATGCAGCATGGAAACTGACCCTTCGGTTGATACCAAACATAATCTAAAACTAAATTCGTCCCACCTGCCTTTGTTGGCCCATATCCCTCCAAACGTTTCCTGTCCATCTACTTATCCAAATCTCTTTTAAAAGTTTTTGTTGTATGCCACGATGGATAAGAAAGGGAGGGTGAAGGCATCACTTTGTCTGGGTTCTGGTGCAGAACTCAGCGGGGCAGACCTCTTGAATCGCTGTCATCTAGGATCTTCCCCAAAAAAATCACATTTAATGAACTTCTTTTGAAATGGTTTGAAGATGTTTCTTGTGGGCAGAGACAATGGAGACCCAGTAGATGTGATCTAGTTGAATATTCAGGTAGCTGTTTATGAGCTCAGACAGTGAGTGGTGAATAAAACTAACCAAAGTGGTTCAGGAGGAAAATTTGGGAATGAAAAGGTAAACGTGAAGTTGGCCTTCATTTAAAGAGAATTGGAATGTAGAATTAAAAGCAGTCTGCGCAGACTGCATGGAATTTGGATGAGATTTTATCTGTGTTCTGCACTGTTTCTAAGAATGAGAGATGATTACTGGGAAGCTTACGAAATTCACACACAGGGGACTGACTAATACAGGGACATGGAGAAGTGCAGCACGCAGGATAGGGAGAATCCCAGGATATTCTACAAAAACATCAAATAGAGCAGAATAACCAGGGAACAATTGGACTCATTTCGAAACCAAGGGGGCAATTTGTGCGTGAAGCTAAAGAAAGTTCTTTGATTGACAGCTTCCCATCCATTTTACTTGGGAGGAGGAGGATACAAAATTCAAGAAGATGCATTGTGAAGCTTTTGAACAGATGGATGTAAGATGCAAGTTGGGATTTATGATATTGGATTGTGTAAAGCCCAGATGAGTTGTACCTCCGGCTGCTGTTGGAGACAAGAGAGGAAATGATCTGACCCAAACGGTTAAGATGCATCTGACCACAAGGACAGTGGTACAGGACTGGAAAACAGCTAATGCAGTCCTACATTACAGGAAGGATGATGGGGATAGACCAGTGTCTGGTCGTGTACAATATGGAGCAGTGCAGCGAATCGTATTATTTGTAGTATTCATAAATGAAGCAGATGTAAATATGGAGTGGGGTGGGAGGAGAGCGATAAGTAAGTTTGTGTTTGACAGAAAGATTGGCCGGGAGGTTGGCAGTAAGGGGGATGACCGTATGTTACAGGAAGTTACAGATGGAATGGTCAGATGGGCAGATCAGTGGCAGATGGAATGTAATCCTGAAAAATATGAGGTGAGGTATTTTGGAAGAAGGAACCAGACAGGGGAGGACTCAATAAATGGTAGAACACTAGGAAGCTCAGATGGTGCATCTCCACAAATCCTTGAATATTTTTAGTAGGGTAATAGGTTAGTTAAGAAAGCACACACGTCTCCAGGCATAGTGTTTATTCATCGAAGCGTACATAATATGAGCCAAACATGCCATTGGTTAGCCATACATTGAATATTGTGTGCATTTCTGGGAGCCACATTGCAGCAAGTACGTGAATGAAATGGAGGGCATACAGAGGAGAGTCACCAGGATGTTGAGATGCAGCGTATCAGCTACGGAGAAAGGATGGGTAAGCTCGAGTTGTTCACATTGGAGCAGAAACGTCTGAGGGGAACTAGATTCAGAGGGATAAGATTACGATGGACATGGGCAGGATGGATCGACAGCAGTTGTTCCTTTTAGTGAATGGGCCAAGAAAAAGGGAGCCCACTTTTGAAGTAAAAGACTTGAGGTTCAGAGGGGATTGAAGATTATGTTTCACCCAGAGGGTGTTGAGGTCCAGAATACACTTTCTGAGAAGGGGAGTTGTCGTGTGTCACCTCACAATCGTTAAAAAGTACTTGGACCAGCACTGGAAGTCTCAGAACATTCACGGCGTGTTGGAAATCGTGCTGTATTTCTGATGGTGCAGAGTCTCTACTTCCGTGATTGTATGATTTCGGTCAAAAGCCCTTCATCAGGAAAAGAGGCAGAGTGCCTGAAGGGTGGAGAGATAAATAAGAGGAGGTTGGAGGTGGGGAGAAAGTAGCATAGAGTAGTTGCAGTGGGAGAGGGACTCGCCGAGATTCTTGTAGAGAGAGGAGTTAAACTTCTTCAAGGCCGGCAGCTCTATTCCTGATGAAGGGCTTTTGCTCGAAACGTCGATTTTCCTGCTCCTCGGATGCTGCCTGACCTGCTGTGCTTTTCCTGCACCACTCTAATCCAGAATGTGGTTTCCAGCAACTGCAGTCATTGTTTTTAACTTGTGGATTTTAACCCTACTGCAAATCCTCTTGCAAGGATGCCTGCCTTGAAGAAGTTTTCCTCCTCTCTCTACAAGAGAGTTATGGACTTGGGGCAAACAGATGGACATGGCTTCAGTATGGCACAGCCTGCAGGCAACAGTCAGTGGAATGTTTTACTCTTTACAGGATAAGGTGCACTTTACAGGATAAATACAAGAAATTGCAGGGCAACTGTTTCACATTTAGCCTCAAAACAGCACAATTTTGAATAATGTGAGAATACGGAAAAAGAAAATGAAAGGTATAGCTGGAAGAGAGTCCTGAGTCAGCTCCTCACCATCGGCAACGCCTGCACCTCTCATCCCTCTACAACAGCTTCATCACCATCTATGCCGCACCCCAACAACATCGAAGTTGCTGATTCTCAAGCACCATCTTTGCCATTGGGCTGATACGCCTCCATCACTGCCACATCGCCACCTGTGCCAGACCCTCCAATGTAAGAGTCATGTTTCTTACTGCTGCGCCGACCTCATCGGTATTACCATGATGCCCTTACACCATCCGCTTCATCACCACCAGCGAAACCAACAATGAAGTCTCCGATCCTCAGGCATCATCTTTTGCTGCTGGGCCCTATCTTGCGCTCGTTGTTTCTGCCAATGTAGCAGCTACCAATTCCAAGTCCTGTGCTTGTTCCGGAAAAGTAGGTAGGGATTCACTCTCCTCCTGACTGGGCCCAGCTCGGGGTCCACTTCTTGGGCCAGACTTGAGACCTCTCATGAGCCACTCCCTGAGTCCTCTCAAAGTCCCGATATTGCGCTCCCGCCACTGCCGATGATGGCCCAACTACAAGGTCAGTAAATTACAGAGAGAAAAGACGGGGGAGAAAATCCAACAAAGGAAACAGGTCGGAGTGGACAACGTCCAGCACAGGAGCCCTTAGACTGGAAATACCGATATAAAATGCTACTTTTATTGGGGACGAAGGCTCGTGAAATATCACAAGGGAGTGGGGCTTGGGCCCCAGCTATTCCAAATACTAGCAAACATTTGGTTGAGGGATCCAAGTGCAATATTTCCCACCCTACTGACAGCACTAAACCATGTTGGGATGAACCAGGTGAGGAGTACGTAGAAAAGCTCCAAGGTGATTTAGACAAGTGGAGTGAATGTGTAAATATGAGGCAGATGGAGATCAATGTGGGTAATTGTGACGTACTGCACGTTGTTGGAAATATAGAACAGCAGCCTACCATTTGGAAAGGGATTGGTTGAAACATATTGATCTATAAAGGGACTTACGCAGCTTTATTTGTTTCCTTCTGTACAGACCTCCGAGATCCATGCAGGGCAGTGAGTTCTGAATCCAGGAGTCAATATTGGGAATGGCATTGGCACTCTGACCAGCGTACACAGACCCACCAAGTGGTTAGCTGTAACATTGAAAAGGGTTAGGATCGCCCTGTACACCAGTCACAGCAAGCAATATTGCTGGAGCAGAAAGCAGTTAGGAAGATAAGTTGTGTGTTGATCTTCATTTCAAGGGGATTTGAAGACAGAAGTAACGGTGTCTGACTGCAGCTCCACAGGTCCTTGGTGAGATCTCATCTAGAACATTGTGCAGTATTGCGTGCAGTTTTAGTCTCCTTACGTAATAAAGGACCAACCTGACATTGAAGGGGAGTAGCGAAGGATGACCACACTGATCTCTGGGGTGACAGGCTTGTGGGATCAGAGTTTGGGTCGACTGGCCCTGTCTTCCTTGGGCTTTAGGAAAATGAATGGAGATCTCAGCGAAATATATAAAACTCTGACAGGGCGAGAAACATTGAAATCAGGGATAATAATTCCCCAGGCAGGTACGTCTAAAACAAGGGGAAACAGTATTAGGTACGGTCAGACCACTTTGCATTAAAATGGCCTTGTTAGCCAAAGATAGTATAAATGTAGCTGAGAGAATGTTTGATGAGGACTCGGCTACTGAGTTGGTGTGGGCTGAGGTTAGAAATAGGAGAGAAGAGGTCGCACTTCTTGAAGTTTTTTTGTAGGCCTCCGCAGAGTTCCAGGGAGGTGGACGAGAGATTGAGTAACATTATTCTGCGCAGGAGTGAAAGGAGCAGGGTGGTAATTATGGGGAACTTTAACCTACCCAACAATGATTGGAAGTGTTATATCTGTAGTACGTCGGATGGATCAGTTTTTGTTCAATGTGTACTGGAGCGTTTCCTGAAACAGTATATCGAAGGGCCGATAGAAGGGAGGCCACACTGGATCTGCTGCTTGGTAATGATCCAGCCAGTTTTTTGATTTGTTTGGAGAGAGTGAACATAATTCAGTTACGATGGAAAGGGATAGGTACATGCCATAGGTCAAGTGTTATTGATAGGGCAAGGCCAATTATAATACGATTAGGCAAGAATTAGGATGCATAGAATGGGGTAGCAAAATGTAGGGGATGCAGATAATCGAAATGTGGAGCTGGGTTAAGGAACAGATATTGTGTGTCCTTGATAGGTATGTCCCTGTCAGGCAAGGAGGAAATGATAAGGTAAGGGAACCCTAGTTTACTGCAGAACTTGCATCTCTTGTTAAGAAGTAGAAAGAAGCTTATGTGTTGATGACGCAAGATGGTACACATGAGGCGATAGAGAGTTACAGATCAGCTTGGAAGGATTAAAAGAGAGCGTTAAGAAGAGCAAAGCGAGGACACGAGCAACCTTTAGTAAATAGAATAAAGGAGAACCCTAAAGCTTTCGATAGCTATATGAGGAATAAAAGGATTATTAGGGTAGGAATAGGGCCAGTCAAAGACAGAAATGGGAAGTTGAGTGTCGACCCTGTGGAGATCGGAGAGGTGGTAAATGAACATTTCTCCTTGGTGTTCACTCAGGAAAAGGAGAGTATTGTAGAGGAGAAGAATGAGGTACGAGACATTAGACTAGAAATGACCGAGGTTAGTTATGCACAGGTGTTATCAATAGTAGAAGTAGTCAAAGTAGACAAGTCCCCTTGGCCGGATGGGATTTATTCGAGGATTCTCTGGGAAGCTAGAGAGGAGATAGCAGAGCCTTTGGTTTTGATATTTGATCCATCATGGTCTACAGGTTTAATACCTGAGGACTGGAGGATTGAAAATGTTGTGCCCTTGTTCAAGAAGGGCAGCAGAGATAACCCAGGTAATTATAGACCAGTAAGTCTTATTTCTGTTGTTGGAAAGGTTTTGGAAAGGATTATGAGAGATAAGATTTTTTATCATCTGGCAAGCAACAATTTGATTTCAGATAGTCAATATGGTTTCGGCAATGGCAGGTCATGACTCATACACCTTAGTGATTTTTTGAGAAGGTGCCCATGCAGGTAGATGAGGAGAGCGCAGTTTACGTGGTAAACTTGGACTTCAGTAAAGCCTTTGGATAAGATTCCGCATGGTAGGATGATGAAGAAAATGCAGAGGTAT
>NW_025203515.1:0-8613 GCF_004010195.1 Chiloscyllium plagiosum
AATCCCAGGAAGGGCTCACCCATCTAAGATGGATATGAGGAGGAATGTCTTCATTCAGAGGGTAGTGACTCTGTGGGAATTCCTGACTGCAGGGAGCTGTCGAGCTTGGGTCATTAAGAATATTTACAACAGACTTGGTCAGATTTTAATGAATCAGGGAAACAAGGGCTTTGTGGAAAAGGCAGGTAAATAGAGTGGAGGATCATCAGATCAACCATGATCTGACTGAAGGACAGAACATCCTCAATGGGCCAAATGGCGTAATTCCGCTCCTCCATCTCATGGTCGGAACTCAGACGCAATATGTCCTGCATAACATTATGGGGCTCGGCTCAGAAATAACCTTTATAATGGGATTACTAGATATTTATTATTACATAGCATTTGATCTACAAAATAAAATTTTGTTGATGGATTCTTGATGTGATGCAATAGAAAAAACATCTCGTATACAATCCAGGATTACATCCATTACAGCCCTGATACTCATTAGTTAGTTATCCAGTCGTAATGGAGACTACTGTCACACACATTTACTGTACTGTCCTTGCTACAAGTACATTCAGTATCCTGACTGTAACCATATTGACATTACCATCACTGGTTGGTTCCTATAAAAGAATTCCTGCAAAGAGCTGCTGCTGCTTGCTTATTCTATGCTCCACTCAAATAAGACTCCAAATTTTGATCTTCACTTCCACATGAATGTCTCATTACTGCGTTCACCTCATCCTTTCTTCACAACTTGTTGGCTTTTTGCCTAGCCTGCCTTGATCTGACAAAACTCTTCAGTATTCACTTCCATGCGATGGCCATTCTGCAGCAATGTCTCTGGAATGACAATTCGATCATATCTGTTCCTTAATGGCGAATGAAGGGAGTCGATCCTCAGTAGTGGGGAGTTGAACAGATGGATAGAGGTTACAGAGACAGGGAGGCTTACAGGAGATCGAGGATGTTCGAGTTAAATAGAGTTACATCTGGTCAAGAACGTCAGTGGGACAAACGGGTTTGGGGATTGGAGGAATTTACAGAGAGAGAGGGAGCTGGGTTAGATTCTGGAGATAGGGATAGGGATGGATATAGGTTAGAGGCAGGCAGACTGATAGGCACAGACAGAGGGGCATAGAGGCATAGTCATAGAGATGTACAGAATGGTGTAACCAATCCATGATGAATAGATAGCCCAACCCAATCTCATCCGACCTGCCAGCATCTGGCCCATATCCCTCCAAACGCCTCCAATTCATATACCCATTCAAATGCCTCTTAAATGTTGCAATTGTAACACCCTCCACCACTTCCTCTAGCAACTCATTCCATACACGTACCACCCTCTGCGTGAAAAAGTTGCCACTTAGGTCTCTTTTATATCTTTCCCCTCTCACCCTAAACCTATGCTGTCTAGTTCTGGATTCCCCGACCCCAGGGAAAAGATTTTGTCTATTTACCCTGTCCATGCCCCTCATAATTTTGTAAACATCTGCAAGGGCACCTCTCAGCCTCCGACGGTCCAAGGAAAACAGCCCCATCCTGTTCAGCCTCTCCCTATAGCTCAAATACTCCAACCCTGGAAACATCCTTGTAAATCTTTTCTGAACCTTTCAAGTTTCACAACATTTTTCCGGTAGGAAGGAGACCAGAATTGCACGCAATATTCCAATAGTGGCCTAATCAATGTCCTGTACACAACATAACCTCCCAACTTTTGTACTCAATACTCTGACCAATAAACAAAAGCATACCAAACGCCTTCTTCACTATCCTATCTACCTGCGACTCCACTTTCAAGGTGCAATGAACCTGCACCCCAAGGTCTTTGTTCAGCAATTCTCCCTGGGACCTTACCATAAAGTGTATAATTCCTGCTAAGATTTGCTTTCCAAAATGCAGTATCTCACATTTATCTGAATTAAACTCCATCTGCCACTTCTCAGCCCACTGGCCCATCTGGTCACGATCCTGTTGTAATCTGAGGTAACCTTCTTCGCTGTCCACTGCACCTCCAATTTTGGTATCATCTACAAACTTATTAACTGTACTTCTGATGTTTGCATCTAAATCATTTATGTAAATGACAAAAAGTAGAGGTACCCGGTACCAATCCTTGTGGCACACCACTGGTCATACGCCTCCAGACTGAAATACTACCCTCCAGTACCACCCTCTGCCTTCCACCTTTGAGCAAGCTCTGTATCCAGTGGTTAAATCTCCCTGTATTCCATGAGATCTAACCTTGCTCATCAATCTACCACGGGGAACCTTGTCGAACGCCTTACTGAAATCTATGTAAATCACATCAACCGCTCTGCCCTCATCAATCCTCTTTGTTACTCCCTCAAAAAACTCAATCAAGTTTGTGAGACATGATTTCCCATGCACAAAGCCATTTTGACTATCCCGAATCATTCCTTGTCTTTCCAAATACATTTACAACCTGTCCCTCAGAATTCCCTCCAACAACTTTCCCACCACTGACGTCAGGTTCACTGGTCTATAGTAGTCTGTGAGATTCAGGGTGTTTCAGGGAGAAGAGTATTGTATATACTAACAGAGATATGGAGTTTGTAGTGACTGAAGATGTTTAAATAGGTAAGCGGACTTCTCGGCTCTGGAGGCGACGTAGATAGGAAAACAATGGACAATGCCAGGTGGCTGGGTTGGACACAGTCACACAGATGGGGACGATTGCACAAACTGAAAGAGGTTCCGTTGTCGGGAGAGTTGGTGGGGGTGGGGGGTGTTGAGGGTGAAGTTTACATTCATTATGTTCGAAGATTTGGAGAAGGATAAGGAGATCATAATTTTTTCACAGCTAAGGAAGGATTGTAGCAGCTGGAGAAGTTTGCACAGATAGGGAAAAACGAAAAGATTAAAGACAAATACTTTGACATAAAGGGTGCGTTGGTAGGAGGAGTTTACAGGGATAAGCAGCACTGTCGGGGTTTACAGGAATGAAGGAATTTAATATCTACTGGAAAAATGTAGGGATTAGGCTGTTAGAGATTGGAGAACCTGACAGAGACAGAGAGCATTGTGTGGATTAGAGGTGATTCCAAACAGAGAGAGGATTATTGGGACTGGACGATAATACAGAGATCACTAAGACAGCATGGGGCAGGATTGACGCCTGGGATCTCTGTGTTGTCTCAGTGAGTACCAGTACAGCAGAGGTGAGAGCAGGACTCTCACAAGATGGTGGGAATGAAGCCTAGAATGTTGATGTTCCTTGCCCAGGACTGTGTCTATGTCTTGTCTTCCGGGTCTGAATATAGAAGGCCACTAACTCTTCCCTGTGTTGTTGGGTCTGAATATAGAAGGCCACTAACTCTTCCCTGTGTTGTTTACTGTGAGTGATCTTACCGGCTGCAGGGTTTACTGAAGGCTCCAGATCTCAATTTTCATCTCTCTATGGCTGACCAATTGTCTTCAATGTGGCAATGGACGAGAATTAGGAATTAGGCTAAGTCAGGAACATCCTGATTACCTACAGGAGAGAGAGAAACAGACAGAATGAGAAATTAGACTGAGGGCAGTGAGGATGACTCATATTGAGTAGCACTGAGTCCAACAGAGACCTGGGAAATCCCAGTCTCCATCTCAGGCCTGTGCTGCTGCGTCACTCTGGAGTGGAGAATTCTGTTGGCTCAGAATCTCAGACCGGCTGCAGGAGTGAGACGCGTTGACAGAGGCAGCAATTAGACCCATACAGTGAGGGATACCACATGGAGAGATACTAAGTGATATCACCAGAGAGCAGCAGGTTTAGCAGGTTTTCAGAATCAACAATGGCGTCAGAAGAAGTGGGTTTGATACAGTGGGAACTGCTACCAGTTCTCAGGGAGAAGTCAGCTATTTTACTGGGATGGTACAGTGGTCGAACCAGTGCACTGGTCAATCATACGAACAGGATTACGCAGAGTGCTTTAAACTGACACACATGAGGAGATCTTCGAGGAGAAAGTGAGGGCTGCAGATGCTGGAGATCAGAGCTGAAATAGTGTTGCTGGAAAAGCGCAGCAGGTCAAGCAGCATTCAAGGAACAGGATAATCGACGTTTCACGCATAAGCCCTTCTTCAGGAACTGGGGGCTTATGCCAGAAATGTCGATTTTCCTGTTCCTTGGATGCTGCTTGACCTGCTGCGCTTTTCCAGCCACACATTTTCAGCACATATGAGGAGATACAGTGCTCAGCTCAAAGGAAATCCCAATTCCATAGGGAAAGGTTAAAATATTGAAACATTGGGACATGGCTGAGGAGAAATAGAAAGAAACAGGAAGGAAGTGAGTTTAACTAAAATTGTACATCAGCAAACCTATGTGTGACAGGAAATTGTGATAAAAAGTAAATTATTGTTTCTAAATTTGGATGAACGAAGTATTTGCAATAAGGGACATGCACGTGTGCCTTGTGATTTCTATTTAATCACCACCAGGGAGACATTTTCACAGGGTGAACAAGAAGGTGGGGCATTAATATTCACAATTGCACAACATTGTGGAATGTCAGGCAGAATAGGAGGGAGGGTGAGGATCTCTCATCATTAGGGATAACAATGGGATGATCAAGAAAATATGTGGCCTTAGATTATCAATCAGTCGTAGACCAAATTCTGGGTAAGAAGGGTCAGAACACAGAAGTGCAAGAGCAGTGTTAAGGCTCCTTTACAGCATTACATTGTGAGACACTGAATTAACGGGGAACTATTTGAATTTGTAACAAAGGCATTGGGATATCAGTGAGGGGATTCAACTTTCCTCTCTCATCGTCGCATTGGTGATGGGTCACAGACGAGGCTGACTATCTCCCACGCTCAGGGGGAGTCTGTTGGTGGCAGTATATACCGTTGTGGCCTTCCACAGACTCTGTTACATTTGGGGAAGAAGGTGGCCTGTGAAGGGGGTGGATGCGGTTTGGGCTGACAGCACGCTCCTTGTGCTGTTTTCTCCTGGGTTCCTCAAAGTAAATCCTCATACTTTTTTTTCAGATCTCCCCCATCAACTGTGGTTCCATATAGGCGATCTCATGGACCTTTCAGGGGGTCTTTTCTCCCCCTCGCTATACTTTAGCCCCTGAAATTTTAAAATTGTCAAAATGCCTTTGAAATTTTAAATATCCCCCAAAACCAACAGCCTCCCACACCCATTTCTATTCTGCCACCTATGCTGTTACCAAAATATAGAATAAAAGAGATTTGAAAATATTCTGCTTCTACAAATCCATATTTCTCCCATTGTTTCTCAGGGTCCGGTTATCATTTATTGTCATATCCTTTATAATACAGTCCAGCATGTTCCCAACTTACTGTCAGGCTAACAATGTTTGGTTTCAGGCTGACTGCACAAAAGGTTTTGGGCGGAATGTTCAACACAAAATCGTGGGTCTGTTCCTTTGCTATATTGTTCCATGTTCTATGTAGCTCTTTAAAAATTATGCATCATGGAAGGATCTCGACCGAGAACAGACTCAGGCCTCTCACGGATGAAAGAGAGAGAAAGGGGTTGTGGGGAGGTGGATTGGTAAGAACAGAGAAGCGGAGGTGGGGTGATAAGAACAGGGAAGGGAGTACAGTGTGTAAGAGGGAGCATGAAGAATAAAAGCAAGCAGGAACATAGGGAAGTCTGAGTGATGTTTGTGAGGGAGGCCACATAAACGAGTGGAATAAATTAACAGCACATAGCTTCGGGACATGCAGTGATGAAACTCTCATTTTAACATGACTGGAAGGAATAACAATAAACTAACACATTGAATTAAAATCCACATTATTAAAGGTGGCGCAGGTTGGACAAAGGAAAAGAGATTGTCATGGAGGACAGGAATGAAACAGCGCAATGGATGGACATGGATTCATATCCACAGTAAAGGGATCACACCAGGGCTTGACCAATGAACCACAGCAAAGCAAGTTCAATATTGAATTATAGATGAATGCTCAATAATATTCACCTCTGAACCAGTTTCATTGTTCTTCAATGTAAACTCTCCGGCTGGACCTTGTAGCTGAGAAGATAGCACACAACTGGAATCAGAGAAACACTTCAGTTTTCATTCCTTCCATTTCTCTGCAAAATGAGATGACAAAAGACACATGTTGAGACACATTCAGAATAACCAAATATATGTCTTGATTTGAGTGGTAAACATCCACCTGTTAAAGGAGTTTCCAAAATCCACCGCCATCAACTCAGGACGGGTGTTCACAAAATAATTTGAGAGATCTCGTACTTTATTGACAAGGTTATGTTGTAGAGACGATTTGAGAGATTTAACAGATGAATCCCATTTTAAGATATTTTTCTAACCGCCAATTTTGTTCTTCAAAAGATTATTTGGAAAAAAAAGGTTGGAATACGGGGAAAAAAAGTTATTCAGGAACAGAATCAATCTTCTGTAATCACTGACTTCAATGGCGGGTGTAGGTACCCAGCATGCCCCGCGGTGCTGAGATTCCTCTATACTGCGGACAGGCGAGTGCAGGACATTGGCAGTACCGACTTTATCTTCGTTGGAAATGGGGAGAGACGCGCTTTTCCACACGGTAAGGCTGGAGAGCGTTTATAAACCCTTTCAGCGAGAAGCGAGCACTTTGAAAAATAACTTGCGGTTAAATGTATCGCAGTTCCAAGGTGAACAGCCGCCATCTTGGCCAGAAATCTGGACGCATGCGCAGACTGTCCGTTACGTCACAGTGCCGAGCGGGGCCTGAGGGTGACTCATGCAGATGCTGAAAATCAGAGAGTGCTGGAGGCGGTCAACAGGTCTGGTTGTAGATGTGGACGCAGATACAGAGTGAACCATTCCAGTCCTGAGTGCATCTTCTTCAGAACCTATTACCCGGGTGCTGCAGTGTCCTCGGCGATAGCTTTATAACAGCTTCACCCTCAGGTGATCTTTGAAACAAACAGCAGTCTACCTGAATCCCGGGATTTTACTGCAGTTGACATTTTTAACCAACCTGTTCAGACGTTTCATGTCCCACTTGTAAAGCAGGTGGGGGCTTGAGAATCCAGGCCTTCTTAGTTAGAGGGGAGTTCCTCAGGGTCGAGGCTTTGGCCCAACCATCTTCAGCTGCTTTGCCAATCACTTTCTCTTCAGAAGTAGGGATTTTGGTTTATGATTGGACAACATTCAGCATCATTTTCAAATGCACAGATACTGATATAGCGCATATCCATATGTTCAGGTTGTAAGTTTGCTTTCTGAGCTGGTAGGCTTGTTCACATTGAGAACAATCTTACAACCTGAACCTCAACCTAAGCTAAAAATGTTCTCAAAAATCGCATACTCACATGTAGCAAGACCTGGACAGCGTCTGAAATCTGTACAAATGGCAAGTAACAGCTGTATCACATCCATGCCTGGCAAAGACCATCTTCAACAAGAGAAACTCTGAGTATCCCTTGTTGACATTCAACAGCAATATCATTGTTGAATCCTCCATGAGCAGCATTCCGGGGTGAAATATTGATGTGAAACTGAACAGGACTGACCATACAACTGTTGGTGCAGGATCAGGGCACAGGCAAAAAGTCTTGCAGTGCTCAACTCACTTCCTGACTCCCCACTTCACAAGATGTAAGTCAGGTATGATATGGGACCCTCTCCACTTGCCTGGTTGAATGCTGCTTCAACAACGTACGAAGCGGCACAGTGGTTAGCGCTGCTGCTTCATAGTGCCAGAGACCCGGGTTCAATTTCCGCCTCAGGTGGCTCTCTGTGCGGAGTTTGCACATTCTCCCCTTGTCTGCGTTGATTATTTTTCTCCAAGTGCTTCAGTTTCCTCCCACAATCTAAAAATGTGCAGGATAGTTGAAGTGGCCAAGCTAAATTGCCCGTAGTGTAAGGGGCAGGGGAATGGGTCTGAGTGGGTTGTGCTTCAGCGGGTCGGTGTGGACCTGTTGGACCGAAGGGCCTGTTTCCACCCTGTAAGTAATCTACGCTTGTCAACATCTGGGACACAACATCACTTTTGATTCTCAACAACCTTCACCATTGCCTTTCATCACCATTGATGTCCAGTAGCAGCAAAGGGGATCATCTCTTGTGTAACATCGTTCTGTGAAGGGGGCTCTGCTACCCACCAGTTGGGGAGGTACATTCTGAAATAGGTTTGCACCTCAGGGCACACAATGTCTCAGGTTCCTTTTTGCATTTAATGGTGCTTTTTACATCTTTCGAGATGATTGGACCATTTGTTTGGGAGGAGGTGTGAATAGAGAAAGGATGTCTTTCTGAATTTGGATTTGTTTGATCTGAGATTGTACACTGTATGGACCACAATAATATTTGAAAATCATTTCACAGAGAAATAGTTTGAATGAACTGAAGATCAGTGAGACAAAACAAACACGATATAAAGATCCAACAGAGTCACTAAATTCATTTGGACGTAAAGGGAACATGATTATCTGGTATGTCAGTGAGCAAAGGTTTCAAACAACATTGTGTGTGGTCAAGCACCAACACAGACACACGCACACACACACAAAGAAGAGTGTGAGTGTTCCAGTGAACTGACTGCAGAAATTATTTAACATTATCCAGTTAGCAATCTAAAAATATTCACAGACAGAGAAGCCATAAATATATTGCGTTTATGGGAAAGGAT
>NW_025203516.1:0-1179 GCF_004010195.1 Chiloscyllium plagiosum
GAATATTGCATGCAATTCTAGTCTCCTTCCTACCGGAAAGATGTTATGAAACTTGAAAAGGTTCAGGAAAGATTTGCAAGAATGTTGTCAGGGTTGGAAGAGTTCATCTATAGAGAGAGGCTGGACAGGCTGGGGCTGTTTTCCCTGGAGCGTTGGAGGCTGAGGGGTGAA
Organism: Chiloscyllium plagiosum; assembly: GCF_004010195.1. Lineage (NCBI taxonomy): Eukaryota > Metazoa > Chordata > Chondrichthyes > Orectolobiformes > Hemiscylliidae > Chiloscyllium > Chiloscyllium plagiosum. The sequence goes on from NW_025203516.1 coordinate 172, forward strand.
CTTGTTGAGGTTTACAGAATTATGAGGGGCATGGATAAGATAAATGGACAAAGTCATTTACCTAGTAACAGGGAGTCCAGAACTAGAGGGCGTAGGTTTAGAGTGAGAGGGGAAAGATATAAAAGAGACCTAAGGGGCAACTTTTTCACACAGAGGGTGGCATGTGTAAGGAATGAGCTGCCAAAGGAAGTGGTAGGGGCTGGTACAATTGCAACATTGAAAAGGCATCTGGTTGGGTATATGAGCTAGGGGATACCTGGTCGGCGTGGACAGATTGGACCGAAAGGTCAGTTTCTATGCTGTACATCTCTATGACTCGAAGACTCTATGACACACAGAGTGACATCCCCACAAAGGCAATGAAACCCCAACCCCCACATAGAGCACACACAGTCCCTCACACAATGAAAGGGAAACACATGAACACACCTCCCTCCCAGCCACAGCGAGAGGAAAGGGGATGATCAAAGTTCAGCAGACTTACTTAACGTGTCAAAGTATTGCTGGCTGTATCTGCGTACATTGTATTTTCCAAAATCAATTCCTGACGACGGATCAGTGAATGAAGGGATCAGGAAGGGAGTTGAGTCAATGCAAGTGAGTTGTACTAAACTGAGACAATGTGTGAAAAAGACACAGACAGCGCGCGAGAGAGACAGAGACAGACAGAGAATGAGCTAGCCACAGAGACAAGAACGATAAACAAAGCGGAAGACAGAGGGACAGACAGACAGATAGGTAGAGAGAGAAACAGAGACAGAACGATACAGGCAGGGAAATACACAGAGTGAGACAGAGAAAGTGTGAGAGAGACTGAGCAAGAAGCTGAGAAGTGGGGCACCTCACGAGAGAGAAAGAGAGGAATAGACAAAGACAGATAGAAAGAGGCAGAGAGACACAGAAAACAATATCATTGTGCATGGAGTAGACAGAAGGTAGACTCAATAAACTCTTTCAAAAGCAAACGTGCTTCTCCAATAACCAATTGATATGAGGAGATCATCAGCA
>NW_025203516.1:2113-8614 GCF_004010195.1 Chiloscyllium plagiosum
AGCCACTTAAACCCCAGCCACCTGGGATCAGAAAAGTAACTTGACTTTGTTTGACAGTACCACAGAACATTGTCAGTTTTCCAAACCGGTTTAAACCGAAAATAGAAGGGAATGCTTTTCGAACAGACCAGAATGGCAGTTGTAGCCAGAACCACCGCCAAGGCTTTCTCTGTCCAATTTTTCCTCTTCATTTCCAGGCAGCAAATGGCCACAAAACGATCAAAGGAGAAAAGGACAGTGAACCAGACCGAACAGTCTGTGGCTGCACGAGCCAGGGCAAAGACAGTACGGCACACAGGGGTGAGGTCCAGAAAACACCTTGGGAAGTAAAAATTATTGAGTTCCCACAGTATGATCTTTGTGAGAACGAACACCATATCCGATGTTGCCATCGCCAACAGGCAGCGCGTTGTGCATTTAGAGAGACCGCAATTCCCACGTATGAAGACGAGAATCACCAGAAAATTAGCTGAAAGAGACAAGAAGTAAAATGCAAATCACAAATTAATGATCAAACATTCTTCCGTCGGCCCAGAGAGCAATGGAAGATCTGAGCACCCAACTGAGTCAGTTGGGAGGCTTCCAATGTCGAGTTTGAACAGGACAGGTCCAGTGGCCTGACCCATTTCGAAACTGCTCACTCCTGGGTTTGACGAGTGTGGGCAAGAGATCAACAGATGACAGGGTGGTATAATTTTTACGATGAAAGGGAAGAGGTTTCGAGGGGATCTGAGGAAGAGGTTTACACCCAGAGAGTGGTTGGAGTCTGGTAAATCAGTGCCTGGGAGGGTCGTGGAAGCAGGAAACCTCGCAAACTTTTAAAACGACCTTGAACACTTGAAGCATCATAACATTCGAGACTACGAGACTAGTGCTAGAAGTTGGGCTGAGTGTAGATTTTGTATTGGTTTGACAGCACAAAGTGGATGGAACGCAGGTCGTCTTCTGGTTCTTTGATTATAAGAATTCCTTCTGGGAAGCAAGTTGGAAAGCGAATCGTTTTCAAAAAATAAATGAAATATATTTGAATGATGAAAACATGAGACAGAATCAGATATTACTGGCAAAAGCCAACAAATATGGCAGCATCTGTGGGGAGAGTAACAGAGTTAATGGAATCACTTTTCATCAGAACATCTTCATCTGAATATGGGCCACTGAACTCAAACATCATCACAGGTATCTTCCCGCACAAGCCCCTATCATTGCAACCAAAAGACAGGGATTCATTTCAAACAAGGAATTGAGATTTAAACTGTTGATATTCACATACTATGAAACATTTGTTCGACTGCTCTACCAAAGGTTCCATAGTCGGTGAATACAGGGGCATAGTTGGAGCAATTAAGATGTACAACACAGAAATAGACCCTTTAGCTCAAATTGTCCATGCTGACCCGATATCCAAAATCAATATTGTCCAATTTCCACCCATAGCGGTCTAAACCCTTTGTATTAATTTACCCATCCAGGTATATTTTAAATGTTGCAATTGCAGCAGCTATTATAATTTCCTCTGGCAGTTCATTCCATACACACCACTCTTTGCATGAAAAAGTTGCCCCTTAGGTCTCTTCTAATTTTTTTCTCCACTCACCCTAAAACTATCCACTCTAGTTTTGGACTCCCCCCAACCCAGGGAAAGGAACTTGTTTATTTACCCTGTCTTTATCCCTTATGTTTGGATAAACCTTCACAAGGTCACTCCTCAGTCTCTTATACTCCACGGAGGAAAGCCCCAGCCTTTTCAGATTCTCACTATAGCTCAAAGTACTCTACCACTTGCAACGTCCTGATTAACCATTTCTGAATCCTTTCAAGTTTCAAGACATCCTTCCTTCTGGAGCGAGACCAGAATTGCACACAATATTCGAAAAGTGGCCGAACCAAAGTCCTGTCCAGACAAAACATTGTCTTTGAATTCCAATACTCAATGCTGTGACGAATAATGGAATGTATACCAAACGTCTTCTTCACCATCCTGTCTACCTGATACATCATTTTCAAGGAACTACGAACCTGCACTCCAAAATCGTTTTGTTCAGCAACGCTCCTCAGGGCCTTACCATTAACAGTATATGTCCTGTTCTGATTTGCCATTCCAAAATGCAGCACCTCACATTCGTCTAAATTAAATTCCATCGGTCACTCCTTGGCCAATTGGCCCATCTGCTTAAGATCCCGTTGTACACTGAGGGAACCTTCTTCGCTGCCCACTCCCACTCTAATTCTGGTGTAATCTGCAAACTTCCTAACTGTATCTCCCGTGTTCACATCCAAGTCATCTATATGAATGAGGAAAAGCTGTGGATCCAGCACTGATCCTTGTGGCACATCACTGGTCACAGGCCTCCAGTCTAAAAAACAAACTTCCATCACCAACCTCTGTTTTCTACCTCGAGCCACTTCTGACCCAAAGGCTGGGTTTCCCTTAGTTTAATGTGATTTAACCTTGCTAACTACTCTACCATGAGGAGTCTGGTTCAACGCCTTCGTGAAGTCCATATCCATCACGTCCAAAGTTCTGCCTTCATCAATCCTCTTCGTAACTTCTTCAAAAAACACATCAAGTTAGTGAGACATGATTACCCACGCAGAAGGCCATGTTGGCAGTGCTTATTCTGTGTTTTCCAATCAAAATACATGTAAATCAGGGACAGCCCTGAGGATTCCCTCCAACACCTTCCCCACAGACGTCAGACTCACCAGTCCAGAGTTCTCTGGCGTTTCCTTACCACATTTCTAAAATAGTGGCACCACCTGAGCCAGCCTCCAGTCTTCCAGCATCTCACCCATGGCCAGCGATGATACAAATATCTCAACATTGGGACCAGGAATCACTTCCCCTAGGTCCCAAACATTTCTAGGGTACATCTGATCAGATCCTGGGGATTTATCCACCTTTATACGTTTAAAGACATAAAGCACCGCCTTCTCCGCAATAGGGACATTTTTAAAGATGTCACCATCTATTTCCCCAAAGCTATCTCATGTCCCCTTTTTGACCTCCTGATTTCCCTCTTAAGTATACTCCTACATCCTTTATACTTTTCTCGTATTCACTCGATCTTTGCTGTCTATATCGGAAATATGCATCCTTCCTTTTCTTACCAAAACCTCAATTTCTCTCATCATCCAGCATTCCCGAAAGCTATCCGCCTTGCTTTTCACCCAAACAGGAACCTACAGTCTCTGGACTCTCGTTGCCTCATTTTTCAAGGCTTCCCATTCTCCATCTGTCCCTTCACCAGAGAACATCTGCCCCAGTCAACCTTTGAAAGTTTTTGCCTGGTACAATCAGCATTGGCTTTCCTATCATTTAGAACTTCGTATTTTAGTTCTGGTCTATGCTTTACCATTAGAATATTTAAACGAATAGAATTATTATCGTTGAACCCAAAGTGCTCCACCACTCACACCTCAATCACTTGTCCTGACATATTTCCTTAGAGTTGATCAAGTGTTGAGCTTTCTCTAGTAGGTACATCCACATACTGAATCAGAATTTTTTCTTCCACACACTTCACAAATTCCACTCCATCTAAACCCGAAACACGACAGAAGTCTGAGTCTGTGTCTGGAAAGTTAAAATTACCTCCCATTCCCACCCTATTATTGTTACAGATAACTGAGATCTCCCTAAAAAAATGTTAATATCAAATTCCCGCTGACCACTGTGTTCCTGGGCGGGGGTCTGCCATACAATCCCAATAAGGAGATCGTTGCTTCCTTATTTCTCAGTTCAACCCAAATAACTTCCCAGGACGTATTCCAAGGAATACAGTCGAGAGCGTGATGCTGGGAAAGCACAGCAGATCAGGCAGCATCCGAGGAGCAGGAAAAGCGACTTTTCAGGTAAAGGCCCTTCATCAGGAATGAGGATGGGAGCCTTGGGGCGGAGACATAAATGGGAAAGGGGTGGGACGGGGGGAAGGTAGTTGAGAGTGTGATAGGTGGATGGCGGTTGGGGTAAAGGTGATAGGTCAGAAGGAAGGATGGGATGAATAGGTGCGAAGAAAGATAGACAAGTAGGACAGGAGGGCGGTGCTGAGCTGGAAGGTTGGAACTGGGATAAGGTTGTGGGGAACTGGTAAGAAGAAACTGGTGAACTCCACATTGATGCTGAGGATTGGTTGTTGCTAAGGCATTCTTCCTCCAGGCGTCAGGTAAAAAGGGAGTGACAATGGTGCATGCCCAGGACCTGCATGTCCTCGGCAGAGTGGGAGGGGGAATTGAAGTTTTCGGCCAAAGGGCGGTGGTGTTTGTTGGTGCGAGTGTTCCAGAAATATTCTCTGAAGTGCTCTGTGAGGAGGCGTCCTGTCTCTCCAATGTAAAGGAGATTGTATCAGGATCAATGGATACAGTAAATGACATGTGTGGAAGTGCAGGTGAAACTTTGATGGATGTGGAAGGTTCCTTTGGGGTCTTGGATGGAGGTGAGGGAGAGGGTGTGCGCAAGATTTGCTGTTGAGGGTAGCGCATAAAAGGAGCACCTCTCACAGCCACAATATTTTCCTACCCTCCAGAAGGAATTACCTAGAATTGCCTGGTCAGTGTAATACAAAAACCATGAGTTGTTGCAATTGAGAATTTATTATTATTTGGAGGATAATGCTAACAAAGCTGAGAAAGGTTTATTTCATGATGAAAGACACAAACCAGGATCTAAGCTCGCCTCTGTGATGATAAACTGAGGATTTGATAACTCACTGAATCTCTCATAATTGTTTTGGAAAGTAAACAATTCTTTGTCATGTGTAGCAAATGTTCTAATTTTGCTTGTAAATTCAGTCAGCAAATAATACAAAACACAAGTAGAGAAATGTGACTTCTTAATTGCATTCTCTGCATTATCTGGCTCAAATAATTTTGGAATGTGTTTGTTGATATTTTGTGAATAAAGTCCTCAATGCAAAACGAAAAAGGCAGTTCACTAATGCAAGTACTGAATGTGACAGCTTTAGTCCATTGTATAATAAAATACAATGTGATAAAAATCCAGTCTCTCTGTTCAGTTGAAATCGGGGCAATTAACATTTGAAGCTATAATCCGAATACTCAGCAGTTCACAGACAGTACAAGATTTCACAATACTTGTCTGAAAAATCCTTTATGTTTGTTATGCAAATAATTCAAAAAAGTAAGCAAAATTAACCTAATGAATTAATAAATCCTTATGTTCGAACCTTGGTCAATATTATTCCTCCCCATGTAAAATTGCTTCATGCATTGTAAAAATTATGAAGCTACAACATTTCTTCAAAAATCAACTGGAAGATAGCCACAGCCTCTGGAACTCACTTTAACAATCCACAGTGTTCCAGTGGTAGAAAATGGACAACACAGAAACAGGCTAGTTAACCAACCAAGCAAATACACGTTGACACTCCTCGGTCTTTCTGCAATCCCGCAGAACTATACGAACCTTCTGGCACTTAAAGAGGTCATTCATGCCTGCATCAAGTGAATAAACAAGCTACCTGTTCTGATCCGACTTTACAGCACCTGGTCCGCAGCTTTGAGGGTTTCTACACCTTACGTGCAGATCTGAGTTCCCTTTAAATGAGTTAAGTTTGGTCACCTCAAGCTAGCACCCAAACTGGGCAGTGAATTCCAGTCGTACCATCATCTTCTGAATGGAAGGGTAGGCCTCATGTTCTCGATCATCCTCCCGTCAATTGTTCTCACTCTGTGTCGGGGAGACAAGTCTCCATCGAAGACCCTTTTTATTCTGTCTATCCCAATCACATCAAATATCATTTGCCTCGATTTCGGGAAAATAAAACTGCCATTCTCGTAAATCTCTTCTAAAAACTCTTCAGTGCAATTCTGTCCTCACAGGTGTAAGCCACCCAGTGTTTTATATAATTTCCGCATTTCAGGTCTGGCAGGTGGTGAGGGAATTTGTTTTGTGTTGTCTGTGTGAGTGAGAGGGTAGTAATTTGGGAGGGCTAATATGGAATTACTTCTCAGTGTGGATGTCTGATCAGGATCTGGGGCATATAATGGATCTTGACAGATATAGTTCGGGCACAATCTATTTGAAGAGTGGGGTTAGTTCATCAGTTCCTCAGGAGTTAGTCTGTGTTTAATAGCATCACATCTGTTCTGACACCAGCTGACTAATTACAGAAGAAACTAGAAACCAGACAGAAAACCAGCTTGATGGAAAACTACCTGATTTGTCTTGATTGAACACAGTGATCGCTTGCTGAGTCGCTAACATGCAATGCTGCAAATATTGGGGTTTCCACAACAAAACAATTTTATTGCAAAGGAAGTGACGATAAACTAGAACAAATCAAACGACGTACTTATAACGCTGATTCAAATGCAATGATACGCAGTGCATGCATAATGCTCATTAACCTCAAAACAATCCATAAATGAAACAAAAGGACACGACCTTCATGTATTAAACAAGACATGACTCTCAGTACCGTTCCAAAAGAAAACAACTCTCATATCGTATTTACACCAGAGTCCCGGTATCTCTCACTT
>NW_025203517.1:0-8615 GCF_004010195.1 Chiloscyllium plagiosum
AGTGGGTTTCTATACACTTTGAGCCTTCTCCATCATTCACTAAATTGTGGCTGAGCTGTGTCTGCTCTGAGCCCCACGATCCTAACTATATCCTCTGGTCCGTGACTCACTTCTCTGTCAAATATTAACTAACTCAGCTTTGAATAAATGCAAAAACGACAGCACAAACATCTGCGAAAGAAGATTCACATTCAAAAGTTTCTTTCAAAATTTCTCCACATTGCTCTTGTACACGCAGAGAGTGGAACAACACGGTAAAAGCCCTTTTCTCCCACTTGTCCCCGTCGACCAGATATCCTCATCTGAGCTTTTCCTATTTACAAGCATTTGGTTCATTTCCGTATAAGTCATTCTACTTTTTGTATTATGCCAATGTATCTCAAAATATAGTTGTAATCGCCTTCACTACCTCCTCTGATAGTACTTTCCATGCACAAACCACACATGGCGTGAAAGAAGTAGCCCCACGATACCTTCTAAAAATTTTCCCCAGTCATCTAAGACGTATTGTACTCCCCTATCGTGGGTAAAAGACCTTGAGTATTCATACTATCTATGCCACTCATGATTTTATAATCTCAATTGTTTCTCTATCGAAAAAAAAAAGCCGCAACTGATTCAGCCACTATCTGTAGGTCAAATCCTCCACTCCTGGAACATTTTTAAAATCATTTCTGCAACCAATCAATTTTAACAACATCCTTCCTTTTCAGATCAAACTAAAGTGTAAAAAAGTAACGTCACCAATGTCTTCTACAGGAGCAACATGCCATCCTAACTCCGAGAATCAATGCTCTGAAGAATTACGTCACAGTGCCAAACGTGGTCTTGATCATCCTTTCTCCCTGCGACTGCACTTACAAGAAACTAAGTACCATGTCTCTTCTCTCGGAAGCACACCACAGGACCTTACCACTAATTACATAAGCCCAGTACTGCATTACCTTACCAAAATACAAAACGAAGCATTTATGTAAATTATCGTCCAACTGCTACCCCTTGACCATCTGATAATGGTCGAGATGAACTTGGAGATATTCCTTAACATTATTCACTAAACCATCCTTTTGATGTCATCTGCAAACTTACTGGACATACCTATGATAGTCATATCCAATCCTTTTGTCAATGATGAAATACACTTCAGTCAGCATTGATCTCGTTGTCCACTCCACCTCCAATTTTGGTGTCACCTGCATCTTACTAACCATACCTCCTGTGTTTACATCCAACTCAGTTGTATAACTGACGATGGTAGTGCACACAACACCGATCCTTTTGGCACACAATTCGTCACAGGCCTCCAGTCTGAAAATCCACTCTCCACCACCAACCGCTGTCTTCTGCATTCGAGCCAGTTATGTGTCCAAATTGTTAGTTGTCACTGTATTTCATGCAATCTAATTATGCTAACCATTGTGCTATGAGGAACCATGTCGAACGCGTTACTGAAGTCCACATAGATCACGGCTCTGCCCTCATCAATCCTCTTCGTTACATCTTGAAAAAAACTCAGTCAAGTTCGTTAGACATGGTTTCCCACGCACACAGACATGCTGACACTCACTAATCAGTCCTTGCGTTTTCAAACACATGTGAGTCCTCTCCCTCAGGATTTCCTCCAAAAGAATTCCTACCAGCGATGTCAGGCTCAAGTTGGTCCCCTTTCATAGAAGGATATTGTGAAACTTGAAGTGGTTATGAAAAGATTTATAAGGGTTCTGACAGGGTTTGGAAAATTTTAGCAATAGGTGGAATAGGTTGAGGCTCTTTTCCATGATACGTCGGAGGCTGAGGATTGACCTTATACAAATGTATAATAATATGAGCGGAGGGATAGAAACAAGAGACAAGTTCGTTTTCCATGTGCTGGTGAATTCCAGATCAAGAGGGCATAGGTTCAGTGTGAGAGGATATAGTTATAAAAAAGAGCTGAGGGAAAACCTTTTCATACGGAGGGTGGTGCGTGTGTGGTGTGAGCTTTCAGTGAAAGTGGTGGAGACTGGCACAATTACAGCCTTCAAAAGGCATCTGGATCTGTACATGAATATGAAATGTCTAGAGGGATATGGGCGAAGTGTTAGAAAATGGAACGAGATTAGGTTATTACATCTGATCAGTATGGACAAGTTGGACCCAAGGGTCTGTTCCCGTGCTGTTCGTCTCTCTGATTATAACTCTGTGATGCTTTTGGCACACCGTTGGTCACAGATCTCCAGTTTGGAACCAAAGCTGAACCATCACTCTCTATCTCCGACGTTCGGAGCAATTTTGAATCCAATTGACGAGCTACCCCGGCTCCCATGCGACCTAACATTACTGATCTGTTTACCATTAGGTCCTTTTCGAACGCCTTGCTGAAATCCATGTAGACAATGTCTGCAGAAATGCCTTAATTAATTTTCTTCGTCACCTCTTCAAAATACACAATTCAGTTAATGAGACATGATTTCCAGAGCACAAACCCATATTTTGTCATCCTAAGCAATCCTTGCTGATATGTAAATCCTATCACTCGAATTCCCCTCTAGCATCCAAGTCAGGACTGACGTCACGCTCATCTGTCCACAGTTCCCTGGATTTTCAAGTTTCTGCTTGTGTTTGTGGTCCCACTCCTTCTCTGGACACCGGAAAGTTTAGGATCAAGCAGGTTACTGGCATCGCTAATAATGTAGGTCCCACAAATTGTCAAGCAAGTTTTAATCTGCTAAAATAACAAGTTTATGACTAAACAAAGTTTTGTTAACTGTAAGGAAATGACAAACCGTGTGAGTATGCAACTAAGCACACGGATGTTTCCCTTTCCAAAAATATTGCGGAACAGACCCACGTGTGCATGTGCACACACACACACGCACACACACACCCACAACCATAATAATACACGCACACATATACATACACGCGCACACACACACACGTTTGATGACAAACTGAAAATCAAATCCTCCGTAGTGTTAATTTGAAGGAACTCTGTCCAAATATAAAAGTCACACAACATCAGGTTACAGTCCAGCAGTTCGATTTGGAAGCACGAGTTTTACGAGCGCTGCTCCTTCGTTAGGTGGTGAAGGAGCAGCGCTTCGAAAGCTAGTGCTTCCAAATAACTCTGTTGTGCAATAACTTGCTGTTGTGTTTTTTTTCATTGTACACCCCGTTTCAACACCTGCACCTCCGAGTAATGTATATTCAAATATTACTGAAGAAAAAAAAAGAAAAAAGAGTTTTCCCAAATGTCATTCTGCTTCGGCAGTTAGTATACTCATACAAGCTGCTGTCAATCGGATCACTTCCAGAACAGTTAGATTTGGCTGAGTTCCCTTTGCTTTTGAAAGTGGGGAGATTCCAATGTATCCTCGTCAGGAATCCTCCATGAGTGGTAAAGCTGACTGTGTTTTGTTTTAGCCAAAGCACGTTACTGCGATGCAGATCACGGAGATAAAGGAAGCAATAGGCTATTGCTGAGAATAAGTTGATTGGGGATCGTCAACATGGTTTTGTGAAGGGTATGTCTTGCCTCACGAACATAACTGAGTTTTTTGAGAAGGTGAGCGAACAGGTGCATGAGTGTAATTCGGTCGATGTGGTGTATATCGTCCGTATTCAAACTAGGAAAAGACAGTGTGTTGGGGAGAATACTGAGATACAGACTACTAGACTAGATGAGATTGAGGGCATAAGCAGGAGGTGTTAGCAATTCTGCAAAGTGTAAAAATATGTAAGTTCACACGTCCGGACGGGACTTATTCGAGGATTCTCTAGGAAGTTGAGGATTAGATTGGTGAGGCTCTGGTTTTGATCTTTATGTCGTCATTGTCTACATGAATAGTAGCAGAAGACTGGCGGATAGCAAATCCTCCTTGTCTCTACTCCCCTTCCTTGGTCCAGACATCCCTGGAAGTTTGAGACCTGAGAGCCCTACTTCTGTTGTGGGTAAAGTGTTGGGAAGGGTGTGAGTGATCGGATTTATAATCATCTAAAAACGGAATAAGTTGATTAGGGACAGTCCTCATCGTTTTCTGAAGTGTATGTCGTGCCCCACAAATCTTACTGAGTTATTTGAGAAGGTGGCCAATCAGGCGAATGAGGGCAAAGCGATTGATGTGGTTGAAAAGGATTTAAGTAAGGCGTTTGATAAGGTTCCTCGTGGTGGTCCATAGCACAAAATATGGAGGCATTGCATTGATGGGGATTGAGCAGTCTGGATTAGAAACTGACTCACTGAAATAAAACATCGGTTGGTGATGATGGCAATATTCAAATTGGAGATCAGTTACTACTGGGGTACTTCCAGGATCTGTTTTGTGTCCAATGTCATTTGTAACGTTTACAAATGACATGGATGAAGGCACAAAAGGATGTTTTAGTAAATTTGTGCATAACACAAAAGTCGGTAGATGGATAGACAGTGATGAAGGATATTTTAAGTTACAGCGAAATATAGATAAGCTGCAGAGCTTGTACTGAGAGTGGCAAATGGAGTTTAATGCGGAAAAATGCGCGGAGATTCACTTTGGAAGGAGTAAACGAAATAGACAGTATTTGGTCTCATGGTAAGAGACTTGGTAGATTGGATGAGCAGAGAGATGTTGTTGTCTTGGTACATAAATCATTGCATTTGCAACCCAGGTTGAGAAGGTTGTTAGCGCTGGAAATGTGTTGCTGGAAAAGCGCAGTAGGTCAGGCAGCATCCATGGAACAGGAGAATCGACGTCGATTCTCCTGTTCCCTGGATGCTGCCTGACCTGCTGCGCTTTTCCAGCAACACATTTCCAGCTCTGATCTCCAGCATCTGCAGACCTCACTTTCCCCTGAGAAGGTTGTTAAGAAGGCATACGGTGTGTTATATTTTATTGGTAGAGGGATTGAGTTTCGGAACCATGGGATCATGCTGCACCTGGACAAAATTCTGGTGTGGCCACATTTGGAGTATTGCGTACAGTTCTGGTCACAGAATTAGAAGAAGGATTTGGAAGCTTTGGAAAGGGTTCAAATGAGATTTACTCAGATATTGCCTTGTATGGAGGGAACGTCTTATGAGGAAAGGCTGAGGGAATTGAGGCTGTTTTAGTTACGGTGAAGAAGGTTGAGAGGTGACTGAACTGAGAAATATAAGATAATCAGAAGTTTATATACATTGGACATTGAGAATGTTTCTCCTCAGATGGCGATGGCCACCACGAGGGGACATAGCCTTAAATTGTGGTGTGATATTTATACATGTACATACATACAAGCATACACATAAACACAGAGGAGCCTCGACTATCTAAACGAGATGGGCGGGTACAACTTCATTTGGATAATTGGTTATTCGGTTAATCGATTCCATGTCTCTCCTCTGGGGCTCGGAGTTTTGTGTAAAGTCTGCTCACTGTGCAGCACACAAGGCAACAGCAAACCAGGCGCGAACCATGCCCTCCGTCCACCCCAAAAACACCACTCCTGCTCGCCCACAAACGCCGTCCAACACTGCCCAGCCCGCTCTGAAACTCATCCAACACCATCGATCCGCTCCCCAGTCCACACACAAAATCCCCCCCGCCGGTCCCACAAACGCATCCAAAAACGCCCCTTCCCGCCTTCAACACCGCTCACTGCCCGCTCCCAAACATCGTCCAACACTGCCATCTGCTCGCCTCCAACATCGCCCACTGCCCGTCCCCAAACCCGTCCAACACCCCTACCCGCTCGCGCCAAACGTCGTCCCATCCGCCCTAAAACCTGTCCAACATCACCCTCAGCCCGCCCCAATCCTGCCCTCCACTGCGACTCACCCGCCCCCCCACCCTCCGTCCAACAAAGCCCACTGACTATCCCCCCAAATCAGTCTAACACCACTCGCCAGCGACCCCCCAAACCAGTCTAACACCGCTCTCCGGCCGTCCCCAAAACCAGTCCAGCAACGTCCCCCACCAGTGCCACTCACCATCCAACTCCCGTCCGCGCCCACGCCACTGGCCTCCCGGCCCCCGGAGCGCCCCCGCCCCTTTCACCCCCTCCCAGTCCTGGGCAGCCAGGGTGGGCACCACAAATGCGACAGCTCCTTCTTTTTAGGGTGTAAGTCTCCAAATTGCGTGCACACGCGTGGACACACACATACACCCACACACACACTTTCTCTCTCACACACTCACACACACAGACAGCCACACACATGCACATTTTTACTGCAACTTTTTGACAAGTTCCATCTCTGCGCTGTGCAGGGCAATGTTTGAAAGAATATCTGGGCAAGGGTTGGGGTTTAGAGTTCACCCCTTTGTAGAAATCCATGGAAAGTGTGGGCCATGGAGAGAGGATGGGAGGTCAGTCATTTGAAGACGGTGCATGAGCTTGATGTCCAGAACTGTTCTCAGCATCATTTCAGTGAGCCGAGATCGTCTTTACTCAGTGTAAATAAAAGACGTGATCAGGGTGGAAACAGCTCTTTGACGGAACGTTTCTTTCGGGAAAGACCTGAGATTTCCTTCGGATAATCCAATATTTGAATAATCGAAGTCCCTCTGTGTATGAGTGTGTGTGTGTATGTGTGTATACGGGACAGATGTCAGAGGGAGTTTCTTTGCTCGGTGTGTATTCGGGACGTTTAACACACTGCCTGCAACAGCAGTAGACTCGACAACTTCAAGGGCATTTAAAAGCAAGGAGTACTTCGTTTTGGTAAAGTAAACAAGGTCAGTACATATCTGTGGTATTGTTGGAGAACAGATGCCTCGTGGTCCAGTCATAAATCTTTGATGCTTGCTTATTTTGGTTGCTACAAAGGCATTCAGCATGCTGCCCCAGACCTATGAATTCAGGAGTTCGGGTGTCATATTGAGGTTGTACAGGAATGTTGATGAGGCTTCTTCTGAAGTCATGCATCCAGTTGTGCTCCCCCTTTTATAGGAAGGACACTATTAGGTTGCAGAGGATTCAGATGAGATTTACTAGGATGTATCCATGAACGGAGGAGTTGATTTAAGAAAATGAAATGGTTAGGCAAGCATATTTCATTGGAACGTGGGGGGAGGGCGGGGGCGTGGGTGAGGGATGACCTTCGCATGGTTTGAAAACTCAGTAGGAGTATGGATCAGTGTCTTTGACCGAGGATGGGTAATTTTAATACTCCGAGGATATTTATCGTGAGAGGGGAAAGATTTAAAGAGACATGAGTAGCAAATGGTTCACACAGTTTAGTGTCTGTACTTTCAGAGGCAGTGCTGGATGTGTGTATATTTCCTGTGTTTCAAAGACGGTTAGGTAGGTGCGTGAATTTGGAGGGAGAGCAACCAAGCGCAGGCAGCTGGAACTGGTTTAGTGAAAGATTATATTCGGCATGGACTAGTTGAACTGAAGAGTCTGCTTCCATGATGTATGACTCTTTGACTCTATATGTGTTTGTGTGTCTGTGTATGCATCAGCATGTCCCTGACTGTGACTGTCTCGATTTCTGTGTGTTTATATATGTCTGTGTGCGTCTCGGTCTGTGTCTATCTCCATATGCGTGTGATGGTTGTTTCTACATTAGTGTGCTAAGGTATGTTTGTATCTCTGCATCATAATCTGATTGCAATGTGGTCGAATCAACGAATTGGGGGTCAAAATCACTCTCCCTTCGTCTGTCTCTAGCTGAACCTCGTTTTAAAATATGAGGCAATGGCATGAAGAACAAAGCACAATACAAGCACAGCAGAGGTACAGATCATACGGCCCTCTAAGCCAGTGCCGAACATCATTCTGTAAGTAACATTTAAAAAAAACTGCTGTTATTTGTTCCGTATCCCGGTATTCCTTCCATATTCACGTAACCTTCCAGATGTTGTATTAGCGTTCATTAGCAGAGGGATTGAATTCAAGAGTCGTGAAGTGATGTTGCAACTGCACAAGACTTTGGTTCGGCCACATTGAGTACTGTGTGCAGTTCTGGTCGCTTCACTTTAGGAAAGATGTGGAAACTTTGGAGAGGGTGCAGAGAAGATTTACCAGGATGTTGCCTGAAATGGAGAATAGGTCGTACGAGGATAGGTTGAGAGTGCTAGGCTTTTTCTCGTTGGAACGGCGAAGGGTGAGGGGTGACTTGATAGAGGTTTATAAGATGATCAGAGGAACAGGTAAAGTAGACATTCAGAAATGTTTTCCCCGGGTACAACAGAGTGTTACAAGGGGACATAAATTTAAGGTGAAGGGTGGAAGGTATAGGGGAGATGTCAGGGGTGGGTTCTTTACCCAGAGAGTGGTGGGGGCATGGAATGCGCTGCCTGTGGGAGTGGTAGAGCCAGAATTCTTGGTGACCTTTAAGCGGCAATTGGATAGGTACATGGATGGGTGCTTAAGCTAGGACAAATGTTCGGCACAACATCGTGGGCCGAAGGGCCTGGTCTTTGCTGTATTGTTCTATGTTCTATGTTCAATGTTCTATGTTCTATATCTTAAATATCGCTAAAATGCCTGATTCCACCATCTCTTCAGGCAGTGTGTTCCAGGCTCCTACAATCAGCGTGATAAACGACCTTCGAACATTTCTCTGAAACATTGCCCCTCCCAAAATGAATCTGTGTCCCCTTGTAATTAAACTTCAAGGCTGCGAAAAAAGCCTTTGACTATCCACTCAATCTATATCACTCATAATT
>NW_025203518.1:0-2744 GCF_004010195.1 Chiloscyllium plagiosum
GTGGAAGAGTTATACAACTTTTTCACTGGATACAGACTACCCACAGAGATACAATCAGATCAAGGGCCAGGTTTTTCATCAAAATTACTCGAAGAAGTTATAGATAGCTTAGGAATAAAAGAATTCAAATGCACTGTCTCCCATCCAGAATTGCGGGGAGCATTAGAAAGGTGGCATCAAACTTAAAAGACTATGTTAGCAGCATATAGTCAAAACTATCCAGACGATTGAGATAAAGGTTTGTTATTTTTGCCATTGATGATGGATAAATCATTCAACCAAATCCAGTCCATTTGACTTAGTTTTTTGAGCATGAGGTGAGAGGATGACTGAAATTCATTCAGGAGAAATGAGTGTGTCAGAATTCAGAGACCACGCACTTGGACTATGTGTCAAATTTTAGGGAAGGTTAAATGGACGGGATGAGTTGGCTAGACAGCGCTTAAAATGGTCACAGCACATGATGAAGAGGGAAACACACAAGAAATTAAAAACTCACAATTTTGCTCACGGTGATAAAGTTATAGATGAATCGTAAAGAGATTGAGTGAGGACTACCATTTGATAAGGACTCCGGATAGGAAGAAGTCTCACACAGTATTTCATGTGAATATACTTAAAAGTATATGGGGAAAGAAGGCAAAAGGAGCACGTGTTATTTATTACAACACAGAGTGAAAGACCAAGTTCCGAGCATTCAGAATTGGACATTCCTCAAATTAAATTAGACAACGAGGTTGTTGTTAAGAAATGGGATAAATGACTGAGTTACCTTCCTGAAGAAAATCGAAATGACCTGAAAGAGTTATTACCATGGCATGGGAAGATATGCGGTAATAAGCTGGAAAGTACTAATCTAATTATGCGTGATGTTGATACAGGAAATGCTGTTTAAATTAGGTAACATCCTTCCAGACTTAACCCTCTCAATTTGTTACAGGTTCATAAAGAGCTTGAACGCATGCTTTAAGACAACAGATTCTAAGTGAGTTGTAGCGACTGGAGCTTATCCATGGTAATAATGTCACAACCAGATGGTTGCTAACGGTTATGTAGAGTACCGCAAGGTCACTGCAGTTGAAAAGACTGCTTCTGATCCAATTGCACATTGTAAGACTGTGTTGAGAAGGTGAGATAAGCAACTTATATTTCCAAATTGCACTTACTCAGAGAATACCGGCACATACCTTTAATGAAAAGAGCTAAGAAAATTTCTGCTTTTGTACCACCAAGTCGACTTAATCAATTTAAAGTCATGCCATTTGGTACGAAACATGTGCCAGCCACATTTTAAAGACTAACTAATAAAGTCAATTCTGAATTACCCAGTTATCTGGTATACATCGAAAGCCTAATGATTGTTAGTCACACATGGGAGGAACATTTTCAGCATTCATTGAAATTATTCGAGCGATATTGGGAGGCGGACTTAGTGATAACCCCGGCTAGTATTTAATTTGCCAAAGTCACACATGGAAGGAACATTTTCAGCATTCATTGAAATTAATCGACCGATATTGGGAGGCGAACTTAGTGATAACCCCGGCTAGTATTTAATTTGCCAAAGTCCAAGTCACGTTTGTGGGCCATGTTATTGGACATGAACAGATGGCCCCACAAAAAGTGAAAATAAAGCTGGTTGGGCATTTCCCAGGCCATCGACAAAGAGAGCAGTACTACATTTCCTGGGATTGGCTGGGTTTTATTGGAAATTCATAACAAATTTTCACAGTACAGCTGCTCACTCACTAAATTATTGAAGAAAGGCAAGAAGTTTCATTGGACAGCAGGCTGTCAGAAGGCATTTGACAGTCTGAAAGCTGTGTTAACCACAGCCCTAGTGTTAGTTACACATAATTGCACAAAGCCTTTCAAGGTGGCTATCGATGCAAGTGATGTGGGTGTCAGTGCTCTACTATTACAAGAAGACGACGAGAAGATAGAGAGACCTATCAGATATTTCTCCAGGCAATTGAATATTCATCAACAGAATTTTTCCACAATTCAGAAGGAGACTTTGAGCCTGGTATTGGACTTCAAGCATTTTACTATTTATATTGCCAGTTGTGTGCCTGAGACAACTGTATAGACTGATCATAACGCATTCAGTCTGAATGGATGGAGCTTATTACAGCATCATTCAACTTGAAAATTGTACACGTGGCAGGACGAGAAAACGTAATTGCCAACGTGTTCACAAGACTTGCATGAAAACTGATGGAGGCTTTCAGTGGCAGTAGTAAATGGAAAGAAATAGAATGTAATCATAAATGTTTGCATGCTTAGACTCAATGTAATAGATATGCATTGTATTGTGATCGTTTTTATGGAACAGGCTAGACACCCTCAGAACATTTTAAGAAGGTATCCCAGATTCTAATTATTTTAGCTGTCTGAGGCAGATATAATTTGCGTATACCAGAAGTGATGAAGCCAGACAACCCATTCTGTTTTAAGCCCATAAGACCATAAGAAATAGGAGTGGAAGTAAGGCCATTCTGCCCATCGAGTCCACTCTGCTATTCAATCATGGCTGATGGGCATTTCAGCGCCACTTACCCGCACTCTCTCTGTTTCAAACAAAGCATAATTTATTTCCAGACTACCAAACGAAACACAAACAAAAGAGAACAAAATATCGAATAATGACCTATTTGAAAACCCAACTAAGTCTATTGCAACTTAAATGATACTGTTCCCATTTCCTGCAACATCCCCATAAACACACCCCTTGGCAAAAAAAA
>NW_025203518.1:4294-8616 GCF_004010195.1 Chiloscyllium plagiosum
AGGTCTTATGCCTGAAATGTCGATTCTCATGCTCCTCGGATGCTGCCTGACTCGCTCTATTTTTCCAGAACCACACTTTCGACGCTGATCTCCAGCATCAGCAGTTTCTCTTTCTCGTTCTGTTTGCTTGAGGCCGAGTGGTCAGACCAGTTACATCACACCTGGAACACCCACTTCACATCTGCCTTTAAAAAAGGTAAAATTTCGGGTCTAGGCTGCCTTTTTAAAATGTTTTGAAGGGATAACACAATCCTGTTGTTTGGGGATTCCACTGCTGGCATGTTTAAAACTGTTCTATCTCCTGTTCAGCGTCCTCTCCAACACCTTCAGCACAACCCACAGTTTTGTCTTCTTTCCTATTGCAGCATGGCCCCTCTCACCATCTCCACCCCAGCCCCATCCCCACACCCAACAGCATGCTTATATTACCTTCCATTGTCCTTGCCGTCTCACACACAACATTCCCAGTTCCAGACAACAAGCGACACTCTTTAGAATCTGGGCCCAGACCTTGGTCCAGTTCAGGAAAATCCCCTTCAACTGAGGCAGACCAAGGGTCAGAATCAGATTCAATTGACAGTAATCCCATTGACTCGCTCACTTCAGCCCTTACCTTGAGCTTGTCATCTCCGATGTTTCAGCCTGTCAGGGTCATTCGTGTGTCGACCAAGTGCAGCTGAGAAACATATTGTGAATGGAGAAGTATCAGAAACATAGAACATTGATGGCAGACGCAGTTCTTCCCAGATTATGTGTCTCTAAGGGACAGGGATGGCTTGGTTTTATTGCTGGATCCTTTAAGAGGGGCAGGGTGCTCCAAACCAGACATCCCTGAACGCTACACCGTCTACACCGCCCTCTCCTAGTGATTAACATGTTGGCATCACCCTCTCCCAGTAATAAGCAATGTCTACACCCGGGGGTAGGCCGTAACCTCGTGGCATTATCACTGGACTGATAATCTGGAAACCCTCACACGTGCTCAGGTCTGGGTTTGAAACCTACCAGAGCAGCTATTGGTATTTCAATTCAATTTTGAACACATCTGGAATGAAGAGTCCTAAGATGACCATGAATCTAGATGACCATGTTGGAAAAAGCCATCTGGTTCACTAATTGCCTCATTTCCCTAGTCTGGTCCACATGTTACTCCAGACCACAGCAATGTGATTGACTCTTAACTACCCGCTGAAATGTTAGTGATGGGCAATAAATGCTGCCGAGACAACGACGCCTTCACCCCATGAATGAATAAAGAAATGGTATGGTGGCCTTATACCTTTCTGATCAGCTTGAGTAAACATTCCTGCCAACTCCTGATAACCTCTGTCTCCCTTGTTAGTGAAATGTCAATCTAATTAAAACTTGTCATTGGCTTTATCTCCACTGCTCTCAAGGGAAAGAGCATCCATGAATTGCAAATTTCCGCTAAAGATGAGTCATAAAATCAAAATACACAACATCCGGACATGAGGGTGCATATGCATAGTCTTTGAAAGTGGTTCAATTTATTGAGAGAGGGGTGAGCAAAAGACTTCACAAATGCATAGAGAACGAAAGCAGGGAAATTGCAATATTGTGCTCAGAACTGGTCCGCACAGTTTAAGAACAATATGCCAGTCCTTGAACAGAGTGTGTCCCAGGAATGCAAATTTTACCCACAATGAAAGATGCTATAATTTGGATTCTTTTGTTCTTGAAGCGATGAGGTTTCTTGTAGAGATATTGCAGATCAAGACACTGACGCATGACTTAGAGAAGGAAAACCTGTTCCCTTTTCTGATTTTGCCAGTACACCATATTAAACAAAATCAATATTCACAATAATTACTCACTAAAATGTAGCATTCGCGTAACAACTAAAATTCGATTAGAAATTAAAGTGGATTGCAAGAAATTTGTTGAAAATGAGTCCTTGTCAAGTCGAAGGTGAGCTGGGGGTTGGATTTAATTGATAGACAAGCAAAGGTGTGTGTTAAAAGAAGCAACTAAAAGGATTGATTGAATGTTCATCACAACAGATGTGGCTGAAATTCTCACAAATGTCAGATAGGAGAAAAAAGACTGGGAGTGGAATTAAGGAGACTAATGGGAGTCAAGAATGCGTGCATGGGATATCTTTACACTTCAAGATGGTCCTCAACAAATGTTCGCTGAGAGTCATTATTCATGATTTCCATTCTTATCCTGTGCTCGAGCACATGCACTCAAGTCTGCCTGTCTTGGTATGGGCTAATGTATGAATCCAAAGTCAGTTATTTTACAGAAAAAATAGACAGTGATGTTACTGCTGAAAATGCATTGTTTCCTTCGAACTTGATTCTATTCTGGTCTCTTTTGTTTCCCGTTTTACCCTTTTTAATGATGTGAGCTGATCAGGAAGCAAGTGGTATGGGTTGGCCCAACGCCAAATTAAGTGCAGAATGGGGCTTTTTTGCTGTAAGGAGCTGGGAAACGGTATTTGGCATCATCCCTTTTTTGTGTGAATGAGATTACTGCCTGTTGGTGCATACAGTTGTCCCAACCCTACTGAAGTATTCGGCTAATAAATTTTGAAATATTCATTTTTCCATGCAAACAAATGAGTATTCAAATACTCAATTTTCCATGTTTATTCTTTTTTTATTTTATCTCATGCACAAGTTCTTCCTCCTATTTATCTACATAAACGTCCCACCAAAATAAATTGCTCATCCCACATAATGATCAAAAATGTTGTCAAATATACTAAATCATGTATTTGAACTTCACCTGACATCAATGGTTTCAAGACGATAAATGACATTTAAAGTTATAACCTCAACGCCAGGTCTATTTGAATTTTCGACTGTTTACATTTAGGGTAAACAAGTGTTTCATACCATTCTTCAGCTCCTCTCGGAATTTTCTCTGCGTGAGTCCATAGATGCAAGTGTTTGTACAGCAACTTATAAGCTGCAGCATGAACCCAACTTGCTGAGTAACATAAATTGGGTTGCTGTAATATTTGTCTGTGTAATTAAATTGACCACGGCCCAGTTAATTGAATGAACTACCTATACAATTCACAGGGCAATGAAATTGACAGAAAGACCAAAAAGTAAAGTCATGGATTTACTCCGATTTTCCATCTCCAAATCATTCTGATTCTCGGTTTTTCTCTGGAGAGCTCTGTGGACTATATTTGCCACAATAATATTTCGCACAGTTATAGCATTAAGCAAAATAATTAACGTAATTGGTGTCAGAGGCGTGTAATGCTGTCAATTGACTCGAATGCCTTCCACAAAGGTGAAATGAGATAATCGTCTGTTGTAATTCAGTGCCAAGGCTGGTTATCAATTGCATAAGCAGGTTCACTTATAAAGTAAAAGGAAATGCTCCTCACACAGCTGATCACAAATACAGAAGAAATAACCACCTTTGCTATTTCTTTAGTGCAATATCTTGGTTGCAGTTTCTGCAACCAAATAGCTACAACCCTGTCAAAAGTGAACATGACAGTGACCCAGACAGAGCAGTCTGCACTACTATATAGGCAACAAGTCTGACTTTGCACACTGGAGTCAGATGGAGAAAACTAATTGGAAGTACATGTTATTAATCTGGTTTAATATGACATGGATGACAACCACTGTGAGATCCGCAGCATCCATGGCTACCAGGTAGTGAGTGATGCATTTATAGAGACCACACTTGCCTCGAGACAGGATCAGCATTGCCACCATTTTAACTGTATGAAATAGAAAGCATTCATCTTAGCAATTTGGCAAGTGTTATTTGGTAATACTTGCTTAATAATAAATGAAAATTTGTTAATATAAAGACAATCTTACCCATGCTTAGCGAATTCTGTGGAGTACAGAAAATTAACTTATGAGATGCATTAAATAGGAATTTAATTCATGATATTAAGAGATACGAAGATAGTGAATTTTAAAAACTCTGGTATATCTGACCTAGTCAGTTGTCTGAAAGAGACAATCGTTGCCACACAACATTTGTAAATCTAATTATCTGTCAATAGTTTCATCCTGTTTAATAATGATCTTCACATCCAGGAGACTTAAATCCCATCGAGGTGCATTCTGGTGAACACGGTTTGGACAGCACATTGCCACCCTGATATCAATGATGATATTGCACTCTCATGCTTTTTCCACATGGGCAATCCAAATGCAGAGTGTTAAGCATGGAGACTGTACTCATGTTATTGTCAAACACTCTGTGCAAATTGGAGAGTGCACTGTCACCTTGTCAAGAATTGTGGCCACAATCA
This sequence comes from Chiloscyllium plagiosum, assembly GCF_004010195.1. Lineage (NCBI taxonomy): Eukaryota > Metazoa > Chordata > Chondrichthyes > Orectolobiformes > Hemiscylliidae > Chiloscyllium > Chiloscyllium plagiosum. Next base: position 8,553 of record NW_025203518.1, read on the forward strand.
CGATGTTGGTTGATAGGCTATAGAGGGTGAAGAGGCCTGCTAAAACGTATTATACATCCTCTCC
>NW_025203519.1:0-2701 GCF_004010195.1 Chiloscyllium plagiosum
TGTACCCCGCCCTCCGAATACAATACCTTACAATTTCTTAAACCTGTTTGTCAACTTTCAACAGAAGCAGCCTCAGGGCATTGAACACAGACTGAATTACTCAGTGACGCTTGGATCAGGTCAAATTCTCAAGCAAATAGGTGGTGGGGAAATTCAGCAGAATTCAGCAGGTAGCAGCGGTGAAGAGAGAGAGGAACAATTCGCATTTCAAGTGACCCTTCCTCAAAATGGTATGTACTGAAGGAACTTTCCCGCAGAAATCAAAGGATTGAAAGGTGAACTCTCTCTCTGTCTCTTTCTCCCTCCCCCTTCAGAGATGCTACCGGACATGATTAGCTCCTTCAGCAATCTCTATATTGATGTTTCAGGTACCCAGCGCGTCCGAACAGATTGATTTTGGTGTTGAATTCTCAAGCTTGCTCTATTAAAGGGATTGAATCCCTCTGCTACAAAGTGGGGTCAGTTACCACAGCTAACAGATTCGTGATGCCAACATTGTTGGCTCAATCTCTATCATGTCTGAAATTACCATGAAGGCCCCAGCTTCTCAACCTCGCCCCTCACCTGAGGTGTGTGACCCACCAGGCCTCTCTCTCTGACAGGACAGCAGCTCTCGTGTCCTCCTGGTCTATACTAACTTCCCAACTTTAAAAGGGCACTCAAGTAAGAGAGCTCTTTACATGGTTCAGGTCAAAATCCTGAGCTCCCTCCCTAACATCACTGTGGGACACCCAAGGACTGCAGCAGGAGAGTACAGCTCACCCACACCTTCCAGGCAACTATTAGAGGGTGCTCCAGCATCTGCAGACCTCACTTTCTCCTGGTGTTTATTAGAGTATGGTATCGACAGTATGAATGTTTGAGCACTTATTCAAGGGTATGCAGGTAGCTGCCAGAGGAAGTGAAGGGGGCTGGTACAATTGTGATATTTAAAAGGCATCAGGATGAGTATGTGAATAGGAAGGGTTTAGAGGAATATCAGCCAAGTGCTAGCTAATGGAATGAAATGAGATGAGAATATCTGGTTGGTATGGACGAGTTGGACAAGAGGGTTCATTTCCAAGCTGTGCACCTCTGTGACTCTGTGCCTCTGAATAGTCTATTGCAGAGACTTTCAGACAGGGTTTGGTGTGTGTGTCTCTCTTATGCTTCCTCAGAATCTGCAAACCCTATGTCTCCAAATTTCCACAAGACTCTACGAAATCGAAAAAGAGAGGGTCAGTACTTAAGGAATGCTGCACTGTCAGAGGGTCAGGACTGAGGGAGTGCAGCACTGTCAAGGGTCAGGACTGAGGTAGTGCTGCACTGTCAGAGGGTCATTACTGAGGGAGTGCTGCACTGTCGGAGGGGCAACACTGAGGGAGTGCTGCACTGTCAGAGGATCAGTAATGAGGGAGTGCTGCACTGTCAAAGGGTCAGTAGTGATAAAGTGCTGCACTGTGAGAGGGTCAGTACTGAGGGAGCGCTGCACAGTCAGAGGGTCAGTACTGAGGGAGTGCTGCACTGTCTGCGGGTCAGTACTGAGGGAGTGCTGCACTGTCGGAGGATCAGTTATGAGGGAGTGCTGCACTGTCAAAGAGTCACAACTGAGTGAGCGGTGCATTCTCAGAGAGTTAGTACTGAGGGAGCGCTACACTGTAAGACTGTCAGAACTAAAGGAACGCTGCACTGTCAACGAGCTGCACTGTCAGTGGGTCAGTACTGAGGGAGTGCTGCACGGTCAGAGGGTCGGTACTGAGGGAGTGCCGCACTGTCATAGGCTTAGTACTGAGGGAGTGCTGCACGGTCAGAGGGTCAGTACTGAGGATGTCCCGCACTATCACACGATCGGTATGGGGGCAGTGCCATACTGTAAGATGGTCAGTACTGAGGAAGTTCTGCACTGTCAGAGGGTCAGTACTGAGGGAGTGCCGCACTGTCAGGGGGTCAGTACTGAGGGAGTGCTGCACTGTCAGAGGGTCAGTACTGCGGGAGTGCCGCACTGTCGGAGGGTCAGTACTTAGGGAGTGCCGCACTGGCAGAGGGTCAGTACTGCGGGAGTGCCGCACTGTCAGAGGGTCAGTACTGAGGGAGTGCTGCACTATCAGAGGGTCAGTACTGAGGGTGTACTGCACTGTCACACGGTCGGTATGGGGGCAGTGCCACACTGTCAGATGGTCATTACTGAGGAGGTTCTGCACTGTGTGAGCGTCAGTACTGAGGGAGTGCCGTAATGTCAGATGGTCAGTACTGAGGGGGTCACTGTGCTGTCAGAGGGTCAGTACTGAGGGAGTGCCGCACTGTCAGAGGGTCAGTACTGTGGGAGTGCCGCACTGTCATAGGGTCAGTACTGAGGGAGTGCTGCCCTGTCAGAGGGTCAGTACTGAGGGAGTGCTGCACTGTCAAAGGGTCAGTACTGAGGGAGTGCCGCACTGTCAGAGGGTCAGTACTTAGGGAGTGCTGCACTGTCAGAGTGTCAGTACTGAGGGTGTACTGCACTGTCACACGGTCGGTATGGGGGCAGTGCCACACTGTCAGATGGTCATTACTGAGGAGGTTCTGCACTGTGTGAGCGTCAGTACTGAGGGAGTGCCGTAATGTCAGATGGTCAGTACTGAGGGGGTCACTGTGCTGTCAGAGGGTCAGTACTGAGGGAGTGCCGCACTGTCAGAGGGTCAGTACTGAGGGAGTGCCGCACTGTCAGAGGGTCAGTACTGAGGGA
>NW_025203519.1:4491-8621 GCF_004010195.1 Chiloscyllium plagiosum
TCAGAATGGAGGGAGTGCAGCATTGTCAGAGGATCAGTGTGGAGGGATTGCAGCATTGTCAGAGGGTCAGTGTGGAGAGAGTGCAGCATTGTCAGGGGGTCAGTGAGGAGGGAGTGCAGCATTGTCAGACGATCAGTATGGAGGGAGTGCAGCATTGTCAGAGGATCAGAATGGAGGGAGTGCAGGATTGTCAGACGATCAGAATGGAGGGAGTGCAGCATTGTCAGAGGATCAGTATGGAGGGAGTGCAGCATTGTCAGAGGATCAGTGCGAAGGGTGTGCAGCATTGTCAGGGGGTCAGTATGGAGGGAGTGCTGCACGGTCAGAGGGTTCGTACAGAGAGAGTGCTACACTGTCAGTTAGACAGTACGGAGGCACTGCAGGACTGTCGGAGGTGCAGGCCCGAGGCAGAGGGTCAGTAATGAGGGAGTGCTACACTGTCAATGAGTCAGTACTGAGGCAATGCTGTACTGTCAGAGTGTCAGATATGAAGGAGAGCTGTGCAGTCAGAGGTTTTGAGCTGAGATTCGGCCACACTGTCAGAGGGCCAATGTAGGGCCACTTCCACACTGTCAGAGAGTCAGTCCTGAGGGAGTGTATCACTATCAGAGAATCAGTATGGAAGGAGTGCAGCATTGTCAGAGGATCAGAATGGAGGGAGTGCAGGATTGTCAGAGGGTCAGAATGGAGGGAGTGCAGCATTGTCAGAGGATCAGTATGGAGGGAGTGCAGCATTGTCAGAGGATCAGTTTGGAGTGAGTGCAGCATTGTCAGAGGATCAGTGTGGAGGGAGTGCAGCATTGTCTGAGGATCAGTGCGGAGGGAGTGCAGCATTGTCAGAGGAAGAGTTTGGACGGAGTGCAGCATTGTCAGAGGATCAGTTTGGAGGGAGTGCAGCATTGTCAGAGGATCAGTGTGGAGGGAGTGCAGCATTGTCAGATGATCAGTGTGGTGGGAGTGCAGCATTTTCAGAGGTTCAGTGTAGAGGGAGTGCAGCATTATCAGACGGTCAGGATGGAGGGAGTGTAGCATTGTCAGGGGGTCTGTATGGAGAGAGTGCAGCATTGTCAGAGGGTCAGTGTGGAGGGAGTGCAACATTGTCAGAGGATCAGTGCGGAGGGTGTGCAGCATTGTCAGAAGATCAGTGTGGAGGGAGTGCAGCATTGTCAGAGGGTCAGTTTGCTGGGTGTGCAGCATTGTCAGAGGGTCAGTGTGGAGGCAGTGCAGCATTGTCAGAAGGTCAGCATGGAGGGAGTGCAGCTTTGTCAGAGGGTCAGTGTGGACAGAGTGCAGCATTGTCAGAGGGTCAGTGTGGAGGGAGTGCAGCATTGTCAGAGGATCAGTATGGAGGGAGTGCAGCATTGTCAGAGGGTTAGTGTGGAGGGAGTGCAGCATTTTCAGAGGTTCGGTTTGGAGCGGGTGCAGCATTGTCAGAAAGTCAGTGTAGAGGGAGTGCAGCATTGTCAGACGGTTAGTGTGGAGGGAGTGCAGCATTGTCAGAGGGTCAGTTTGGAACGGGTGCAGCATTGTCAGAGGGTCAGTACGGAGGGAGTGCAGCATTGTCAGAAGGTCAGTACGGAGGGAGTGCAGCATTGTCATAGGATCAGTGTGAAGGGAGAGCAGCATTGTCAGGGGGTCAGTGTGGAGGGAGTGCAGCATTGTCAGCGGGTCAGTACGGAGGGAGTGCAGCATGGTCAGAGGGTCAGTGTGGCGGGAGTACAGCTTTGTCAGAGGGTCAGTGTAGAGGTAGTGCAGCATTATCAGAGGGTCAGTATGGAGGGAGTGCATCATTGTCAGAGGATCAGTGTGGAGGGAGTGCAGCATTGTCAGAGGATCAGTGCGGAGGGAGTGCAGCGTTGTCAGAGGATCAGTTGGGAGGGAGTGCAGCATTGTCAGAGGATCAGTGTGGAGGGAGTGTAGCATTGTCAGATGATCAGTGTGGAGGGAGTGCAGCATTGTCAGAGGGTCAGTGTGGAGGGAGTGCAGCATTGTCAGAGGATCTGTATGGAGGGAGTGCAGCATTGTCAGAGGGTCAGTGTGATGGGTTTACAGGATTGTCAGAGGGTCTGTATGGAGGTAGTGCATCATTGTCAGAGTGTCAGTCCGGAAGGAGTGCAGCATTGTCAGGGGGTCAGTATGGAGGGAATGCAGCATTGTCAGAGGGTCAGGGTGGAGGGAGCGCAGCATTTTCAGAGGATCAGTGTGGAGGGAGTGCAGAATTGTCAGAGTGTCAGTGTGGTGGGAGTGCAGCATTGTCAGAGGGTCAGTACGGAGGGAGTGCAGCATTGTCAGAGGATCGGTGCGGAGGGAGTGCAGCATTGTCAGGGGGTCAGTATGGAGGGAGTGCAGCATTGTCAGAGGATCAGTTTGGAGTGAGTGCAGCATTGTCAGAGAATCAGTGTGGAGGGAGTGCAGCATTGTCAGAGAATCAGTGCAGAGGGAGTGCAGCATTGTCTGAGAGTCAGTGTGGATTGAGTGCAGCATTGTCAGAGGGTCAGGAAGGAAGGGAGTGCAGCATTGTCAGAGGTTCAGTGTGGAAGGAGTGCAGCATTGTCAGAGAATCATTGGTGAGGGAGTGCAGTACTGTCAGAGGATCAGTGCGGAGGGAGTGCAGCATTGTCAGGGGGTCAGTATGGAGGGCGTGCAGCATTGTCAGTGGATCAGTGTGGAGGGAGTGCAGCATTGTCAGAGGATCAGTGCGGAGGGAGTGCAGCGTTGTCAGAGGATCAGTTTGGAGGGAGTGCAGCATTGTCAGAGGATCAGTTGGGAGGGAGTGCAGCATTGTCAGAGGATCAGTGTGGAGGGAGAGCAGCATTGTCAGATGATCAGTGTGGAGGGAGTGCAGCATTGTCAGAGGTTCAGTGTAGAGGGAGTGCAGCATTATCAAAGGGTCAGGATGGAGGGAGTGCAGCATTGTCAGAAGGTCAGTATGGAGGGAGTGCAGCATTGTCAGAGGGTCCGTGTGGAGGGAGTGCAGAATTGTCAGAGGATCAGTGTGGAGGGAGTGCAGCATTGTCAGAGGATCAGTCCGGAGGGAGTGCAGCATTGTCAGAGGATCAGTGTGGAGGGAGTGCAGCATTGTCAGAGGGTCAGTTTGGAGGGTGTGCAGCATTGTCAGAGGGTCAGTGTGGAGGCTGTGCTGCATTATCAGAGGGTGAGTATGGAGGGAGTGCAGCATTGTCAGAGAATCTGTATGGAGGGAGTGCAGCATTGTCAGAGGTCAGTGTGGCGGGTTTACAGCATTGTCAGAGGGTCAGTTTGGTGGGAGTGCATCATTGTCAGAGGGTCAGTACTGAATGAGTGCCGCATTGTCAGGGGGTCAGTATGGAGGGAATGCAGCATTGTTAGAGGTTCATGGTGGAGGAAGCGCAGCATTGTCAGAGGATCAGTGTGGAGGGAGTGCAGAATTTTCAGAGGGTCAGTGTGGAGGGAGTGCAGCATTGTCAGAGGGTCAGTACGGAGGGAGTGCAGCTTTGTCAGAGGATGAGTGTGGAGGGAGTGCAGCATTGTCAGAGGATCAGTGTGGAGGGAGTGCAGCATTGTCACAGGATCAGTGCAGAGGGAGTGCAGCATTGTCAGAGTATCAGTGTGGATGGAGTGCAGCATTGTCAGAGGATCAGTGCGGAGAGTGTGCAGCATTGTCAGAGGATCAGTGTGGAGGGAGTGCAGCATTGTCAGAGGGTCAGTTTGGAGTGACTGCGGCATTGTCAGAGGGTCAGTGTGGAGGGAGTGCAGCATTGTCAGACGGTTAGTGTGGAGGGAGTGCGCAGCATTGTCAGACGGTTAGTGTGGAGGGAGTGCAGCATTGTCAGAGGGTCAGTTTGGAGCGGGTGCAGCATTGTCAAGGGGTCAGTGTGGAGGGAGTGCAGCATTGTCAGAGGGTCAGAGCGGAGGGAGTTCAGCATTGTCAGAGGTTCAGTGTGGAGGGAGTGCTGCATTGTCAGAGGGTCAGTATGGAGGGAGTGCTGCATGGTCAGAGGGTCAGTGTGGCTGGAGTACAGCATTGTCAGAGGGTCAGTGTGGAGGGAGTGCAGCATTGTCAGAGGGTCAGTATGGAGGGAGTGCAGCACTGTCAGGGGGACAGTGCGGAGGGAGTGCAGCATTGTCAGATGGTCACTATGGAGGGAGTG
>NW_025203520.1:0-1205 GCF_004010195.1 Chiloscyllium plagiosum
AAAATGGAGGAGATGCGGTTGAGGCCGCCGTTGATCACAGGGGAGTGAAAATTGTGGTCCTTGAAAGAAGATGGGATGTGCTGGAGAGGAAGACTCCACACTAGGTTAAATCTGATCTTCCGGGACTTGGGGGTAGGGGAGAAAGATGATATGGCATCAGGAATGGCAATACCAAACAAAAGACCCCCCCAATGCAAAAGACACAGTTTACATCAGGGGATAGAGTTTGATGCTGAAACCACAGAAATGGCCCTGCATGGGTAAGAGGCACAATCGATGCGAGGTGCTGTGACATACAAAGTTCAGGTAAGTGAGGTGGACTGAACAAGCATATGGACAACATGAAAGCCACAAACTCACAAATGGGCTGGAGCAAAGCATACCCACCCCCTCAGGACAGCCAGAAAGGCTGTTGGAACCTATGGGTTGTCCTACTCCATCTAGTGTTGAAGAAGCCTTGGAGTCTGAGATGGACATGGTGGATATTGCAGCCTCAATGCCTTTAACACCTGCAGAAGTGGATGAGTTTCTTCCGAGTTGCTCCAGGCACAAGAGGCAGGCTATAGTATGGTTAATGCTGCCCGTATCAGAGGCTGAGTTGGAGGAACTGGGCCCAATGTGGAAACACCCCAGCTGAGGCTATGAGAGAAAGAACTGGCCTACGTCCATGACTTAGATGGGGAAAGATGTGGTGGTTATAACAAGGTCAGCCAGGCAGATCACATAGAGTATGCGTTCTATTATTGGGGCTGTTCACCTGGTCCAATTGGGGAGCCCTAGCTAACTGATATAAACAAGAATGTTTCCCTGCCCTCCCCTTCACTGTTTTGATCACACAGCACTGTCCCTTGATGTGAAGGGCAGTGTTTGTCACTGGCCACCCGGGTGTTTTCAAATCTTCCTGGTGGTGGAAATGGAATAAAGATTGGTGCACTTTGTGTCTTCCACTGTGTCTCACACCTGCACACACACACCATGGGTGCTGGGGGAAAGAATAAGCACTACCGCACTTAGGTGGTAGTGTGGGGGTTAAAATTTAAAAAATATAAAAAAGAGAAAAAAAAAAAATAAACAAGAATGTTTCCCTGCCCTCCCCTTCACTGTTTTGATCACACAGCACTGTCCCTTGATGTGAAGGGCAGTGTTTGTCACTGGCCACTCGGGTGTTTTCCTATCTTCCTGGTGGTGGAAATTGAATAAAGATT
>NW_025203520.1:7931-8621 GCF_004010195.1 Chiloscyllium plagiosum
GCTCACCCCAGCCCGGGCGGAATTTCACATTGGCCCCAAGGTGCCGTACTTCCCGCGGGAGCCTGTGCCCCACAACCTGAGCCGCCTCCGAAATTTTAACTTTGTTTCGTTTAGGGAGGTGAACAGGAGAGCCCTGTACAGACTGCTGCTGCGCACCGTCCACCTCTTCTCCCTCATCCACCGTCCGGACACGCCTTGGCGTGCCCATTTGCCACCGGGCGGTGGGGATCCCCAGTGGAGGGCTCTCTACGCGGGAGTCCTCCCCCTTTCTCTTGGGGATCTGGGTTGGAGGGTGCTGGACGCAGCGGTCCCCTGCAACCGCAGATTGCGGTGGTTCACGGGCTCCCAGCCCAACTGCTTGTTCTGTGGCGCTGTGGAGTCCGTGGACCATGTATATATTGGGTGTGGGCGTTTGCACTCCCTTTTTGATTTTCTGAAAAACCTTCTCCTCTGTTTTTGGCTGCACTTCAGTCTCACGCTCCTGATCTTTGGGCACCCGGTACGGAGGAAGGGGGGCAGGTCTGAAGACCTCCTCGTGGGTCTGCTCCTGGGCCTGGCCAAACTGGCCATCAACAGGTCCAGGCAGCGGGCCGTGGAGGGGGTCGTTAGGGCTGACTGCCTGCCCCTCTTCTGCGGTTACGTTAGAGCCCGGGGGGGCCTTGGAGAAGGAGCACGCGGTGTTGACCAACA
>NW_025203521.1:0-2517 GCF_004010195.1 Chiloscyllium plagiosum
TGATAGCCAAGGGGGTGAGGGTGAACTTGCTTATTTGAGGGGTTTTATATTTTGGTTCCTCCCTACAATAAAGTGTAAATTATGATTCAACAGTTGGTTGTCTGTGCAGTTTCTGAGTCAGTATTCAAATTAAAGCGATTCACCCACAATCAGAGTGAGAGGTTAGGATTAATAATGACTCCTTTGCATTCAGCAGGACGGCACGTTAATACTGTTATAAAGCGAATGCTGAATCCCCTCCCCTCTGAGATCTCAAACCGAAACACCAAAAGAGGAGCGCATTGCTCTATAATCAGAAAATTAGTGTGAAAAGTAGTGTCATCTGCTCTGGTCTTAAAAACAAAAATAAATCCCTGACAATTTAAAAATCAACAAAAAGCAATTTACATATCCAACTTGAATGGTGAACAACTGAACTAAACTATTAACAAACCTAATAAATCCCTTCGAACTACTGACGATTCTGGCATGAAACAGGATTTTTGTCATATGCTGTTCCAGTAAATACAAGACCCACTAAAACAACAAGAAATAAAATTTAGTCTCTCAGATTACATCTTCCAGAATATTCTAAGCATCCTTCTATTGAATCATTTGTCAGGAATGCCTCCTGCAATTCCTGCTCTTCTGGTTTTTTTGTAAATTATGCTGTCTCATTCACAGCTGACTGTCAGAGCTGATGTCTCTCTCTAGTGCTGAGGACTGTTAGCTCTAGCAATGGGGAGTTAGCTCTGGGGTTCTGTCCAACTGTCCCCTTCTTTTATACCCTTGATGCCATATTGAGTTTTTACAATAGGATTGGTCCGCTGTTGTCAAAACCATCAGATTTAAATTTAATAGATATTGGTAGCCAAAGGACTGGATTTAAATTGATTGGCTAAATTGAAAAGTCATTATCTTGGCCTGTTAACTGTACAACCTTGTGATAGAAATGTTTCTGTTTGTGTGCTCTCTGTTGTGATGATGTTACTCCTTTAAGAAGATTATGTCATCTCGATTTTCTTTCCCCAAGAGGTGTTGTAAAAGGCAGAGGGTCCGATTCGACTGGGCTAAGGGACTTCACTAATGGCCAACAGATATTGGCAAAGGCAACAATCGGAAAAAGGTTTGAGATTTTTTTTTCTGAAACACTTCTACAGCGAAACAGTCTGTAAGGTCACCCCCAGCCTCTGACCCTCCAGGGAAAATAGACTGGGGCTATTTCAGCCTCTTGCAACAGCTCAAACCCTCCAACCCTGGCAGTATCTTTGTAAATCTTTTCAGAACCCTTTCATGTTTCACAACTTGTTACAAACATGTCAACTAATTCAGAGAAGCCTCTCAATTACAGCTGTAAACAGAGAAATTCTGTTTAATCATGAGTCATGAATAAAGGCTGTATTAATCTTTTATTGTGAAGTTTTACTCCTACATCTCCAAACAGAGCATACAAACCTGGTCAGAGGGGAGTGATTGAAAACATATGTGGGGCAAAAATTTTAGAGTGTGGTTTGTGTATGGAATGAGCTGCCAGTGGAAGTGGTTGAGGTAGGTACATTAACAACATTTAAAAGACATTTGGTCAAACACATGGAGAGGAAAGGCTTAGAAGGATAGTGGCCAAGTGCAGGAAAATGGGGTTACTGTTGATGGACATTTTGGTCGGCATGGACCAGTTTGGGCCGATGGGCCTGTCTCCGTGCTGTAGCACTGACTCGTGTCTTTTTGTCTCTCCAACAGTTTTGAGTTTTCAGATGAGCATCTCACTTAATCTCACAGAATAAAATCTGATCTCATTAGTCAATTCTGATGTGGAAGTGCTGGTGTTGGATTGGGCTGGACAAGGTCAGAAGTCAAATGGCACCAGGTTAGAGTCCAACAGGTTTATTTGAACTCAAGATTTCAGAGCACTGCTCCTTTGTCGGTGAAGTGATGAAGCAGCAGCATTGAAGAAGGAGCAATGCTCCTAAAGCTTGTAATTTCAAATAAACCTGTTGGTCTGTAAGCTGGTGTTGTGTGATTTCTGATATCTTCAGCTGTGGGTTTGTGTCGAACTTAATGAGATATTTTGTCCAACTCGGCATTTTTAAACAGTATCACTTGGAGGGATTCACTTGAAACCTTTCAAGAGGTGAGTTCAACAAGACTGAACTATTCAAAGTTACTTGGACTCAATTTTAAAACTTACATCAGGACCGGTAGACAGAGATGTACAGCACGGAAACAGACCCTTCGGTCCAACTCATTGACGCTGACAAGACATCCTAGATTAATTTGGTTCCATTTGTCAGTATTTGGCCCATTATCTTTCTGAACCCTTCCTGTTCATGTCCGAAACCAGATGCCCTCTCAGTGGTATAATTGTACCAGCCTCCACTTTCTCTGGAAACTCATTCCATACATACACTACCCTCTGCGTGAAAACATTGCCCCTTACGTCCCTTTTAAATCTCTCACCCAGCCAAATAGCCTCTCCCTGCAGCTCAAACCCTCCAACCCCCGGCAACATCCTGGTAAATTGTTTCTGATACAGAAGTC
>NW_025203521.1:5066-6191 GCF_004010195.1 Chiloscyllium plagiosum
CAGACACTGGAGAGTCAGTCAAAATGTGTGGTGCTGGAAATACACAGCAGGTCAGGCAGCATCCAAGGAGCAGGAGAGTTGCTGTTTCGGCATAAGCCCTTCAACTACTGAATTTGAAACTTCAGTCTTCAAATCTTCAAATGCACTGGGAAAAACAGATTATGAAAGTCATCACTGTCAGTCAAGGTAGAAATTCAGAACAAGCAATTCGACTTTATGCGGAACATTCTTTTCTTTTGTAATTCCATGAAATTGAAAGCACCATTACCCTACTCCGATTGCTCTACATTTACACCTGATTAATGCATCTAACCTACACATCCTGGACACTATGGACAATTTAACATGGCTAATTCACCCAAACCTGCACATCTTTGGATAGTGGGAAGAAACAGGTGCACTGGAAGAAATCTGCTGCAAACACCAGTCGGAGAATGTGCAATATTCACACAGACAACGGCTCTAAGGCTGGAATTGTATCTGGCTCTCTGGTGCCGTGAGGCAGCATCACTAACCACAGACACTGTACCTTCCTTTTCCAGTCCGCCACAACGTCACTCAGCTTGAGCTCAAGCAAAGCACTGCATTTAATTTAGCTTCACACACACTGAATTTCGGCCCATCCCCACTTCCCCTACAGGAAATGCAAACGGGGGGGTGGTTGCCACATTGAATCCCTACAGTGCGGAATGAGGCCATTTGGCCCAACACCTCTCCATTTAATTCCGACTAATATACCTAACCCACACATCCCTAAACACTATGGGGCAATTGAGCATGGCCAATTCATCCTAACCTGCACATCTTTGGACTGTGGGAGGAAACCGGAGCATCTCGATGAAACCCACACAGCCACGGGGAGGACAATGTCTGTGTGGAGTTTGCACAGTCACCTGAAGCTGAAGTCAAATCCTTGTCCCTGGTGCTGTGAGGCAGCAGTGCTAACCACTGAGCCACGTGCTGCCCGTGTGTGCTGAAAGAGATGCAATGTGGAACTTTATTGACTGTACCGCACAGTGGATTGTTGAGTAAGGTTGAGTCTCAAAGGATCTGGAAAGAGGTAGCCAACATTTAGGAGCGCATTGCGACAGATGCTGGAATCATTCCTGAAAACAACAAATGCTG
>NW_025203521.1:7275-8622 GCF_004010195.1 Chiloscyllium plagiosum
GACCTTACCTGATTTGCTTTTCCAAATGTCGTACCTCACATTTATCTAAATTAAACTCCATCTGCCATTCCTGAGCCCATTGGCCCATTGGATCAAGATCCCATTGTCATCTGAGGTAACCTTATTTGCTGTTCACTACACCTCCAATATTGGTGTCATCTGCAAACTTACTAACTATACCTCTTATGCTCACATCCAAATCATTCATATGAATGATGAAAAGTAGTTGAACCAGCACTAATCCTTGTGGCACAACACTGGTCACAGGCCTCCAGTCTAAAAATCAACCCTTCACCACCACCCTCTGTCTTCTACCTTCAAGCCAGATCTGTATCCAAATGGCTAGTTCTCCCTGTATTTCTCGAGATCTAACCTTGCTAACCAATCTCTCATGAGGAATCTTGTTGAATGCCTTTCTGAAGTTCATGGAGATCATGTCGACTGCTCTGCCCTCGTCAATCCCTTGTTGCTTCTTCAAAAAATTCAATCAAGTTCGTGAGGCATGATTTCTCACGCACAAAGCCATGCTGACTATCCCTAATCAGTCCTTGCCTTTCCAAATACATGTAAATCCTGTCCCTCAGGATTACCTCCAACCACTTGCCCTCCGGCAATGCCAGGCTCACTGGTTGATAGTTCCCTGGCTTTTCCTTGCAATCTTTCTGAAATATTGGTACCACGTTAGACAACCTCCAGTTTTTCATCACCTCACTTGTGACTATCGATGGTACATATACCTCAGCAAGGGACCCAACAATCACTTCTCTAGCTTCCCACAGAGTTCTAGGGTACAACTGATCAGGTTCTGGGGATTTATCCACTTGCAAGACACCCAGCACCACCTCCTTTGTAGTATGGACATTTTTACATTTTTCAAGATATCATCATCTGTTTCCACACATTCTATTTCTTCCATGTCCTTCCCTACAGTAAACACTGATGCAAAATACTTGTTTATTATCACCCCCAACTCCTGCAGCTCCACACACAGGCTGTCTTGCTGATCTTTGAGGGGCCCTGTTCTCTCCCCAGTTACCCTTTTCTCCTTAATGTATTTATAAAAACCCTTTGGATTTTCCTTAACTCTACTTGTCGAAGCTATCTCATGTTTCCTTTTTGCCCTCCTGAGTTTACTCTTAAGTATACTCCAACTGCCTTGAAACTGTCAGGATTCACTTGATCTCTCCTGTCTTTACTTGTCATATGCTTCCTACTTTTTCTGAACCAAAAGCTCAATTCCTCTAGTCATTCAGCATTCACTACACCTACCAGCCTCCCCTTTCACCCTCGGTTCTAGATGAGAGTGGTGCTTGGAAAACAGCAGTTCAGGTAGCATCCGAGGAGCAG
>NW_025203522.1:0-8622 GCF_004010195.1 Chiloscyllium plagiosum
AGAGCGGCTGGACACATCCCTTCTCTACTTCAGAGTGAACATCACCCTGACTACTGGAGATCAGAGACCGAGGAAACACTGCGCCTGGACCAGATCACAACTGGCACGAGAAAAGATGTGGGGCTTGAGGACCAATGGGCAGGGGATGTACTTCCAAGCAATTGTAATGAAGGGGCTGCGCTCGACGTGAACACATGATTAAAACTCCCCCCAGAGACAGAACGCAGGCGCAGTTCGACAATGATGGATGTCTCTGCGTGAGTGTGTTGTCTGCAGGAGACGGCAAAAGCGGAAAGGCACCGATATCAGAACGAAACTGAAGTCAGTGCGGTCTGGGACGTTTCATAGAAGAGAAAGTGAGGACTGCAGATGCTGGAGATCAGAGCTGAAAATGTGTTGCTGAGAAAGCGCAGCAGGTCAGGCAGCATCCAATGAACAGGAGAATCGACGTTTCGGGCATATTCCTGAAGAAGGGCTTATGTCCGAAACGTCGATTCTCCTGTTCATTGGATGCTGCCTGACCTGCTGCGCTTTTCCAGCAACACATTTTCAGCGACGTTTCATAGAACAATTGTGTACAAATACAGATCAGTATTTGAAACGCCCGCTCTTGCTCTAAAGTTGAAAAGGGTTTGTGAGCCACAGGCCGCGCGTTGACGAGGTCACCACCGCCATTTATTCTGCAGGCAATGCCCCGGTGGGTTATGGGAGAATGGGCATTGTTTTATATCAGGGCTGGAGGGTTCATCGCGGGGAATGGGGATGGGGGCAGAAGGCGGGGATTAATTCTAGATATCAAAGAGTGACCAAGAATGCTTCATAGGGTAATGTTTGAGAGGGTGCATGCACTGTCTTCCTTTGTCACAACAACGAAAACCAAGAGAAATGTTTGACTCTTCTGTCAGTGATGGACTTGTTCTTCTCCAATCACCTTTTAGAGATATGAAGGATTTGCAGATTCGTATGATTTATTTCCTCGATCAGTCGCAAAGTATTTCAGATACTGGTTTGGCTCCAGGTGATATTCATAATCCTGGTTAGGTCACTCTGGAGTATGTGTTCAGTTCTGTGTACAAGACCTGGATACACTCCCAGAAAACAAAATAACAGAGTGAATATTGCCCCCTGCTGTGGAAGGATAACCTGTCTTGTTCTGAGGAGCACGGAGCAGATTTATCTAAATGATAATGTAATCCCAGAGACAAGCGACCAGAAGAGGTTAACCAAGTACAAAAAAGATGCATTATTGCACAGAAAGAGGCCACTTAGCCCATCGGTTGAAGCTAGCTCTCTGTCGCACAATGCCATATTTTCATGCACTGTCTGTGTCTCAGGCCCTGCATGTTAATTTCCCTTAGGTCTAAACAAAACTTAATTCGTCAATCAGTCATCATCTCTACTTGCCCCACCCTAATTAGTAGTGTGTATTGCATATTTCCAGCCGACAGAGTCAACAGAAACATTTATTTTTCTCACACTTTTTCAAAGTCTTTACTCTAATCTAAATCGTTGTTCAATCACCGAATGGATACAGTTCTTTATTTTGTCTGCATGCTGTATCGAGATGTATTGTAATCTGGCACAGCTACATCAAAAGCACATTCAATTTAGCGTCTTCTAATCCTTAAATCTGATCGTAATCCTTGTGCTATCCCTTGCTGCGTAAAGTCGCTTTTATTTTATTTCCAGCTACATCCAGATCCGTTATGCTCCTCCATAGCTGAATCAAAAATGCATTCTCATTGTTTTCTTCAAAGAAAACAGCATTTTTTCCAAATCAGCCCAGGAACTGCATTTCATTTGTCAATGAGTCACTCCGGTAAATCTGTACGACACACTCTGAAGGGCACTCATGAGCAGGGAACCACATTCGGATATAGTGATTCACTGCGACCGAACCAGAGCTTTATTAAGGGGGAATGTCTTTCCCATGAGTGTGTTCTCATTTCCTCTATTAATAGAGCCCAAGATGTCATATCGTTTGATACATGAAGTCAATATCGTCTCTCATCCTGTCATGGAGTCATAGAGATGTAATCACAGAAACAGAAACCCTTCTGTCGAACTCGTCCTTGCCAAAACAGGTATTCCAAAATCATCTCGTCCCACCTGCTAGTACCCGATCCATATCCTTCCAGATCATTCCTATTCATACATACATCCAGATGTCTTTTAAAAATTGCAACTGCACCAGCGTCCACTACTTCCTCTGGGCAGCTCATTCCATATGTTTACCACCCTATGCGTGAAAGGGTTGTCTCATGTATCATTTATATCTTTGCCCTCCAAGTCTAAAACTAGTCCCTCTATTTCTGGACTTCTACATCCCAGGGCAAAGACATTGTCTATTAATACTACTCATGATTTCATAAACTTCCACAAGTTTACCTCTCAGCCTCCGACACTCCAGGAAAACAGCCCCAGCGTATATAACCTGGCCATCTAGCTCAAAACCTCCAACTCTGGCAACATTCTTATAAATATTTTCGGAATCCATTCAAGTTTCACAACATCATTCCGAGAGGAAGGAGAGCACAATAGCACTGAATATTCCACAACTGGCCTAACCAATGTCCTGTACAGCAGCAATATGACCTCCCTACTGTGAACTCAATATTTCATCGAGAAAAGAAAGCATCCCAAACGCGGTCTTCACTGTCCAATTTACGTGCGACTTTATTTCCAAGGAGCTACGAACTTGCACTCCAACTTTTCTTTGTTCAGCAACACTGCCAAGGAACTTACCATCAGGTATATACGTCCTACTAACATTTGCTTTCGCACAATGCTGTAACTCGGGTTTACCGATATCCTTTAAACATTTGTGCACATTATACATCTGTTCCTGCTCTTTACTTTTGTGCCATTCAAATATATATTCGGTTTCCACATTTATTCCCTCAAAATGCCTCCACTCACGGTGTGTTCGATAGAAGAGACATATTCTGCTCAAAATATTAACTCCCACTTCACACGTTCTGTCGCACAGAAAATAGAAAGTACATGGGAAAAGAGAAAGAATGGGTGGCACGGTGGCACAGTGGTTAACACTGCTGCCTCGCAGCGCCAGACACCCGAGTTCTATTCCCGCCTCAGGCGACTGACTGTGTGGAGTTTGCACATTCTCCCCGTGTCGGCGTGGGTTTTCTCTGGGTGCTCCGGTTTCCTCCCACAGTCCAAAGATGTGCAGGTCAGGTGAATTGGCCATGCTAAATTACCTATAGTGTTAGGTAAGGGATAAATGTAATGGTATGGGTGGTTTGCGCTTCGGCGGGTCGAGGTGGACTTGTTGGGCCGAAGAGCCTGTTTCCACACTGTAATGTAATATAATATAATCTAACCTAAACACCGGAATAAACGCTTCGGCCCACCATGACTTTGCTGATCATGACGCCATTCTAAATCAACCCCATCTTCCTGCACATGGTCAACATCTCACTATAATTTGCACGGTCACATATGTGTCAGAATGCCTCTTAAACATTGTTGTTGTTTCTGCTTCTGCCAATTCTCAGGAGTACGTTCTCACAAACTTTCATCTTCTGCATAAGAAACGTGCCTTACTCAAATTCTTCAAACGTTCACAGGAGTGACTGGAAAAGTATAGCGAGTCTGGCTATGCTTTTCCAGTCATTCTGTGAAGAGAAATGAGAGGTTGCGTTTCGAGTCCGGTTATCCTTCTTCAGAATACTACAGAAGGACGATTGAGCTTTTACAACAACTACTGTATTTGTTTTTCGACATGTAAAAACTCCGCACAACTTTTCAAATGTTCAGTATTCTGCCTTTATACTTTGTCCTAAACCACAATTCGCGCTTGATGCCATGTAATATTTCTTGATGTCTATATAAATCATTCAGTTCTGTTTTTTATTCCATTCACAGTGTGCCTGTACCTGGCAGGGCTGCCATAAATAGCCTCACCTCTTCCTGTTCAATTCCGCCAAAATGCACATGTCCATCGCAACTGCTCCCAGGCGCATTGCTTACTTGCCATTTTCCTTTACAATATCATACAGGTAATCAGACCTCCCGTCCTCTGGTTCTGTTGCTTCCGGAAACATTTGTCCATTCCCAAAGTCGATGACGGTGCTGGCTACTAGCCTGTAAAGAACAAGGATCGAAAACAACGTACATAAGAGCTTAATGGTCATGTTGAAGTTGCACATTACTTCAGCTGGCAACAATTCTTCCCCTTTTGTCCTCTTTGATAACCACATGAGGGCATGTATTTCCTGTAATAATTACCTGGTAGTGGCTGGCCCCTTGTGGTCCCACATCTTCCAATAATATGCTTCCCGAGGCTTAACACTTGGGTATTGAATCTCAAATCGAATTATTATATTGTCCGTTTCCCAGTCCTTTATTGTCTCTCTCTCTCTCTCTCTCTCTGAAACTTCCCTTCTCATCACACACAGTTGCTTTGCTAGTTATTTCACAAACTGTATAACTCCATCCTTGTCATTGCACATCTCATGTCTTCAGGCAGCTGGGTAGCCCGTCCACTCCCGAATTCAAAGTATTCACTCCTGGACGTAGGTTTGCTCGCTGAGTTGCAAGATTTATTTCCAGGCGTTTCGTCACACTACTAGGTATCATCTTCAGTGGGCCCCCAGGCGAAGCACTCTACATGATTCTTGCGTTCTGTTTATATGTTTGGGTTGGTAATGCCATTTCCTGTGGTGAAGTCATTTCCTGTGATGATATCATTCCCAGGTGTTTTTCTCAGGGGGTGATAGTTGGGGAATATCTCGATTTGTTTCTTATGATTGGGAGATGCAGACTTACGTTTTACTTTGCTCAAAAACTGCATGAATCCATGAAAGACTCCGTTAACTCACTTGTGAGATTAGAATCAGTCTAAACATTATGGCACACACAGGGAATACAGGGGTTAACAACTTCAACGTTTTATCTGGCTTACACCAATTGTTACAGTCCACCTGAGAATGGAACATTTTAAAGAATGTTTTGTGATTTACATCTGAAAGAAGTGAAACTATCATGGTATTCTAACAGATGAAAGATTCAACAAACAATCAAGGTATTTTTCAATGTGTAATTTCAGTTACATCATACTGTAAACCTTTGCTATAAATTCTGTGTCTCACAATTGTGTCCGCCACATGCACCTGGTGAAGGACCGGCACTCTGTAAGCCAGTACTTCTAATTAAACCTGTTGCACTATGGTTTTGTGTAATTTTTCACGATGTGGTTGTTTATAGAGTTCCAGTTGGAATGTCATGCATCTAGAAATTCTCGTGCATGTCTCTGTTTGATTTGTCCTAATATGGATATGGTGGCCCAGTCGAAGTGGTTTCCTTCGTGATTTGTATGTCAGTACTGGTGAGAGTGGACCATGGCATTTGTGAATAGTTGGTGTTCTTATTTCCTTGTGGTTAGTTCTCTGCCTGTTTGTCCAATGTAGTGTTTGTTACATATCTTGCACGGTATTATCTTCCTGGGGTTGACCGGAGTTCCAAGAGGATGATGGGGATTACTCTAACCAATCGATGCCCTTTCCCCACCTGGGCCTTGATCAGATTTGACTTCAGTGCCCGCTTCAATCCTTCTGCTGGGCCTGGACACTGAAGATACTACTGGAGATGGAATTTCCATTCCAAACCTAACAGGCCACATAACTGCTTTCCCAATAACATGCTTCGCTTGGTCAGAGTCTACAGGTGAAAGCTTCCACCCACTGAGCGAACCTGTTTTTGAGATCCAAGGGGATTCTTTCGATGGGACTGAGTGATTGGTCTCTGCTGGTGGCTCCGTATTATTCTGATTACTTTCCCTGTGTCGCACTATGTACGGAATACACACCTTTGACAAAATCTTCCTGTGTCTCTGCCTAATTCAAGAAATCAATACTGACGAATTATCTGATATTGCATTTTTACGAGTCAGATGTGTGACAGAGCATGTCAGTTTTTAAATGTTGTTTGTGTTGTGTAGTGTGATGTCAATGCCTAATCCTACATGTTCAAGCCTCTGTCTTTTTTCAACCCGCCCTGACGTTTTCCCATTCCTGTTTGTCCACTTGTGGGGCAGGTTCTGAGACTGTCCTCTCTCTTTCTCTCTTGCTCTCTTGCTTCTGCAACTACTGCCAGTACCTCCACAAATGTGTGCACTTCTAAAGTAAGTAGTTTAGCTGCATTACCCAGAAACTGACCGGCCTGAGGTTGCAGGATTTATGCTTTATTATGAGCATTAAACTTATTTTCTGCTGAGTCACGAGGAAAGTGAGCTGTGTCCATTAACTCTCTAAACTGTTCTTCGTACTATATGTGGCCACCAGACAAGGTAATATCCCCTGGCCAAGATCAGGCCAGCATATGGTCATTACGTATAATCAAAGGAATAACTACTGTCTGTGTATCTTTTGATTCTGTGGTGCCTGGCTAATTTTGATGCTACTGGCAGTCCATTAATCTGCCCTATGGTACAGTGACTCCCAAGAATATGCTGTTCTGCGAACACATTTCATTCGCCATCAACCACTGTCCATGCAGTATGCTGTTCTCCCTCACATTATTCCCTTCATCCATCTCCAAACAACTGAAACACTCCATCTCCTTCTAATGGTTCACCAGCAATCCCGCAATTCTCTCCATCTATAATCTCTATCTCACCCTCCACTTCATCTCTATCTTCACCGTAAGTCCTGCTGTGTTTATTAAACTATCCCTGCCTGCTTGTACATGTTTATCTGCAGGGTGTAACACAACATCCTAGTTAACTCCATCACTATGTAACATTGCCTTTAGTTTTCCTGTCTCCGACAGTCAGCAAACTGTGTGGTGTGTGCAGGACCATATGTCCCTTCAAGATAATGGCTTCAGACAGTACGACGACCCATGTGGCACAATTCAAGGCTGGAGCACACCGGCGAAGATCCAATAGCACCATTCCTCCTTGACTGGAATAATGCACCACCAGTCTCTGACTACCATCGTTTCATTAACACAGTGCTGCTGTATAACATCTATTCTCATCATCACAGATAATACGATAAGGCTTTGACTTGTTTGTTAGTTCCACTGCTCGGGCAAATGACAAGGCTTCATTTAATGTGGTCAAAGTTTCCTCCGTCTGAGAGTCCCATTTTCTTCTTGCTCTAGACTGTTACCCCCTTTCGGAACAGGACTGGTAATGCTTCTACCAATTCTGGAAGATTCTTCATAACATGCCGAAAGAAGTGAACAATCCCCAAGCTGTCTTATTCACTTCACAATGTGCATTGATCTTTTTAATATCCTAACTTTTCAGTCCATTGGATCTGACCCCTCTCACTTCCTGATTTATGCCCCAGATACGTTACTCGCTGTCTTCCCAGTTGCGCTCTCTGTGCATCAATTTTAATGCCGGGAGAAATTGGAGAATGCAGATGCTGGAGATCAGATTTTGACAGTTTGGTGCTGGAAAACACAGCTGGTCAGGCAACATCCAAGCAACAGGAGAATTGACAGCGCGGGCACAGGCCCTTGACTCAGGCATTGTTTCTGATTTTTCGGAGGTACTAGTGTCTTGTTCCGGTCCAAATGTTGTTGTTCTGTATCTAGGCCGGAGTTCATGCAGTCGGTTCCGTCGGCAGATACTGAAGAAGGAGATGTGACTGTCCGAGCGAATCTGTTTCAGGATGTGGCTGTGGAGTTTCAGTGCAGAGGAGGTGATCCGGCGTTGCAGTGAGAGACAAACTCACTGAGATCCTTGCAGGATGAGGAGGAAACTGTCTTCAGGGTAAGCATTCATGGAAGAGGCTTCACATTAGGTTTAAACGCAATTAGGAGGGAATACGGACTGGATATGCGAGAGATCAGAGTGGAGAGTTTGTTGCTGGAAAAGCATAGCAGGTGAGGCAGCGTTCGTCGAGCAGGTGAATCGACGTTTCGGTCATAAGCCCGTCGTGATGCTGACAAGAGAACCACACGCCTTTTCACTATCATCTCTTCTCGCCTTGCGAGAAATTATGAAATTGCAACGCAAGATTTCTTTGTTGAACAACACTGTCCAGGAACGTACATTTAAGTGTAGAAGCCCTGCCCTGACTTGTGTTTACAAAATGGAGGACCTCACATTTATCTGAATTAAAATCCATCTGCCACTCCTCTGTACATTGGCCCATCTGATCATGATCTCATTGTACTCGGAGGTCAACTTCCCTATACATCACACCTCTAATTTTGACGTCTGCAATCTTTACATGCCTCCTGTGTTCACATCCAGATTATTAATGTAAATGACACTGATAAGTACAATTTTGTCCCCGACTGTCAACCTATATTTGAGTTTCCTTTGCACAGCAGTGCTATAGACACGGTGTCCTGACCCTTCCAGGGTTCATCCAAGCCATTCTCGATCCTCTGTCGATACGTGGGCGCATCTTCATTTGAAATGTTCCAGTGAGTGTCACCATTCTCACTACTCCCCCATTGTGACTAACATCTGGTCCTTTGGCTTTAAGGCCTACGTCTGAGAGCCACCATATTTCACTTGTTCCTGACTAGCATTGGACATATTTTTGACAGAGCGCTGTCAGAATTACAGCTGTCAGCTCATGTTTATCTTTTGTTTCTCCCTCCCATTCGGCTCTCTGATCTGGCTTTTGGGCATGCACG